>NC_069503.1:341331658-341589344 GCF_027579735.1 Bombina bombina
CCTGACACGTAAAAACCCCTATATCCGCCATCAAACCCACATCGGAACTAATAATAAAAGTATTAACCCAGAAACCGACAACCCCCCACAACGCAATATGCCTAATTAAACTATTAACTCCTAATACGCCATTCACACACATCACGATCTACCTAATAAAAGTATTAACCCCTAAATCCGCCAACCCCAAGGTCGCAAGCTTCCTAATAAATGTATTAACCTCTAATCCTCCATTAACCCACATTGCAATAAACCTAATAAAACTATTAACCCCTAATCTGCCAAACCCACACAACACAATAATCCTAATAAATCTATTAACCACTAATAATCCGCCAAACCCCCACAATGCAAATAACTAATTAAATTACTAAGCCCCCTAACCTAACACCCCCTATATTAACCCCAATTACCTAAATTAAAAAAATACTAAGTTACAATTAAAATAAAAAACTAACATTACTTAACCTCTTAAGGACCAGACCATTTTTCAATTTCTTTACCTTAAGGACCAGGGCTATTTTTACATTTCTGCTGTGTTTGTGTTTAGCTGTAATTTTCCTCTTACTCATTTACTGTACCCATACATATTATATACCGTTTTCCTGCCATTAAATTGACTTTCTAAAGATACCATTATTTTCATTATATCTTATAATTTACTATAAAAAAATATAAAATATGATGAAAAAAATGGAAAAAAACACACTTTTTCTAACTTTGAACCCCAAAATCTGTTACACATATACAACCACCAGAAAACACCCATGCTAAATAGTTTCTAAATGTTGACCTTTGCTTTTTTACAAGTTATAGGGCAATAAGTACAAGTAGCACTTTGCTATTTCCAAACCATTTTATTTTCAAAATGAGCGATTGTTGCATTGTAACACTGATATCTGTCAGGAATCCCTGAATATCCCTTGATATGTATATATATATTTTTAGTAGACAACCCAAAGCATTGATCTAGGCCCATTTTGGTATATTTCATGCCACCATTTTACCGCCAAATGCGATAAAATAAAAAAAATTGTTAACTTTTTCACTAACTTTAGGTTTCTCACTGAAATTATTTGCAAACAGCTTGTGCTATTATGGAAAAATGGTTGTAAATGCTTCTCTGGGATCCCCTTTGTTCAGAAATAGCAGACATTTATGGCTTTGGCATTACTTTTTGGTAATTAGAAGACCTATAAATGCCGCTGCGCACCACACTTGTATTATGTCCAGCAGTGAAAGGGTTAATTAGGTAGATTGTAGGGTTAATTTTAGCTTTAGTGTAGTAGAGAACACAAAGTATTGATCTAGGCCCATTTTGGTATATTTCATGCCACCATATTACCGCCAAATGCAATCACAAAAAAAAAAATTGTTAACTTTTTCACAAACTTTAGGTTTCTCACTGAAATTATTTTCAAACAGCTTGTGCAATTATGGCACAAATGGTTGTAAATGCTTCTCTCGGATCCCCTTTGTTCAGAAATAGCAGACATATATGACTTTGACATTAATTTTTGGTAATTAGAAGGCCGCTAATTGCTGCTGTGCACCACACTTTTATTATGCCCAGCACAGCAGTGAAGGGGTTAATTAGGTAGCTTGTAGGGTTAATTTTAGCTTTACTGTAGAGATCAGCCTCCCACCTGACACATCCCACCCCCTGATCCCTCCCTGACCCCTCTCAAAAAGCTCTCTTCCCTTCTCCACCTCACAATTGTCATCGCCATCTTAAGTACTGGCATAAAGTCTGCCAGTATAAAAATAAAGGTGTTTTTTTGTTTTTAATATATAGTGTAGGATCTCCCATTACCTCCCAACCTCCCTGATCCCCCAAAAAGCTCTCTAAGCATCCCCCCTTGACCTATTGGCCGCCATCTTAGGTACTGGCAGTTGTCTGCCAGTACCCAGTTTACTAACTAACAAAAATATAAACCCCCTTTTTATTGGCAAGAGTCCATGAGCTAGTGACGTATGGGATATACAATCCTACCAGGAGGGGCAAAGTTTCCCAAACCTCAAAATGCCTATAAATACACCTCCCACCACACCCACAACTCAGTTTTACAAACTTTGAATCCTATGGAGGTGGTGAAGTAAGTTTCTGCTTGATTGTTTGTTTTCTTCTATGATAAGCGCTTCTAAGTATTCTGAAGCCCAATTCCTCTCAGAGTACAGTGTTTGTCAGAGGGATGTGAAAAGAGTATCGCCTATTGATTTTTATGGTTTCTCTCAAGGGAAATCTTTTCAAGGGTTCTCTGTTATCGGTCGTAGGGATTCATCGCCTACCTCCCTTTTTCAGATCAACAATATACTCTTATACCATTACCTCTGCTGATAGTTTTCAGTACTGGTTTGGCTATCTGCTATATGTGGATGGGTTTCTTTCGGTAAGTATATATCATTATTTAAGACACTCTCAGCTATGGTTAGCGCTTTATGTATTTATATAAAGTTCTAAATATATGTATTTACTTATATTTGCCATGAGTCAGGTCTATGTATATTTCCCTTTGCAGTCTAGCAGTTTCAATATGGGAATCATGTTTTAGGAAGTTTTTTTTTTTACCTGGGTTATAGTCTTCTTTCTAATTTGACTTGTTTTTATTTTAATTCTGCGGGCAAATAAGGCTCGCAAGGATGCAAAATGTTGTTATTTATTGCATCATTCTTGGCGTGAGAATGTTTTGGCGCGAATGTGGGTATATGATGACGCAAGTTTGTAATTTCCTGCGTCTTAGTTGATGCCAGGTTGTTTGGCGCAATGTTGTGTCTGTTGTGACGTGAGTTGTGTCATTTCTGGATGTTTGTTGGCGCCAAAAAAATTATATACTTCCTTTTGCGTCGTGCATCATACGTGGCGCCAAAAATTTTTGTTTTATTTTACCCCACTTCCTAAATGCTCCTTGCCTTCTTTATGCTCAGAGGGCTATTTGCTTTTTTGCCAATTTTAGCATTTGCATTTTTTCCCATTCCTGAAACTGCTATATGTGGAAATAAGATATTTTTGTTTAAATGTTATTTTTTCTTTTACATTTTACAAGATGCCTCAATCTGATCCTGTCTCAGAAGCTGCTATAGGAACCATGCTGCCTAAACACAGTTCTACCAAAGCTAAGTGTATCTGTTGTAAGCTAGTAGAGATTATATCTCCAGCTGTAGTATGTAACAGTTGTCATGATAAGCTTTTGCATGCAGAAAAAAGTTTCTATTAGTGCTAGTACAGTATCTGTTGTTCCCTCAACATCTAATAGACATGACATCCCTGTTGATATGAAAAATTATATTGCTGATGCGATACAGAAGGCTATGGCTGCTATTCCGCCTTCAAATAAACGTAAAAGGTCTTTTAAAACTTCTCATAATACTGATGAAATTTGTAATGACCGACAACATACTGATATATCCACCTCTGATGAGGATCTCTCTGATTCAGAAGATCCTACTTCAGACATTGACACTGATAAATCAAGTTATCTTTTAAGATTGAGTATATTCGCTCATTGTTAAAAGAAGTGTTAATATCTTTGGATATTGAGGAGTCTGGTCCTCTTGATAACAAATCCAGTAAATGTTTAAATTCTATTTATAAACCTCCTGTGATTACTCCTGAGGTTTTCCCTGTTCCTGATGCTATTTCTGATGTGATTGCTAAGGAATGATCTAAGCCTGGTACCTCTTTTGTTCCTTCTTCTGGGTTTAAAAGGTTGTACCCTTTGCTAGTGGCTAATTTAGAGTTTTGGGAAAAAGTCCCTAAGGTTGATGGGGCTATTTCTACTCTTGCCAAGTGTACTACTATTCCTATGGAAGATAGTACTTCTTTTATGGATCCTTTAGATAGGAATATTTAATCTTATCTATGGAAAGCTTATTTACATTCTGGCTATATTCTCAGGCCTGCCATTTCTATAACTGATGTTGCGGCTGCATCAACTATTTCGTTAGATAGCTTAGCACAAAGGGAAAAAGATCCTGATTTGTCTAGCATTGTCTGTTTGCTTCAACATGCTAATAATTTTATCTGTGATGCTATTTTTGATATCATCAAGATTGATGTTAAATCTATGTCTTTGGCTATTTTAACTAGAAGAGCTTTATGGCTCAAATCATGAAATGCTGACATGGTATCTAAATCTAGGTTACTATCTCTATCATTCCAGTGTAATCATTTATTTAGTTCTCAGTTGGATTCTATTATTTCCACTATTACTGGGGGAAGGAAGTATTTTTTTGCCCCAAGATAAAAATCTAAGGGTAAATCTAAAGCTTCTAATCGGTTTAGTTCCTTTCGTCAGAATAGAGAACAGAAAACCACTCCATCCCCTAAGGCCTTATAAGAAACCAAAGCCAGCCTCCAAGACTGCATGAAGGTGCGGCCCTCAATCCAGTTCTACTGGTGGGGGACAGATTGAAATTATTTCAAGACGTTTGGGCAGGTTCCTTTCAGAATCATTGGATTCATAATATTGTCTCTCAGGGGTATCGAATAGGTTTCAGAATAAGACCTCCTGTGAGAAGATTTTTTCTCTCTCACGTTCCAACAAATCCTGTGAAAGCTCAAGCCTTTCTGAAGTGTGTTTCAGATATGGAGCTTTCAGGGGTAATTGTACCAGTTTCACTTCTGGAACAGGGTCTGGGTTTTTATTCAAATCTATTCATTGTCCTGAAGAAGGAAAATTCATTCAGACCATTTCTGAATCTGAATTTTTTCAATCATTTTGTAAGGGACCCAACTTTCAAGATGTTGACTATAAGGGCTATTATGCCTTTTGTTTAGCAAGGTCATTACATGTCCACAATAGACTTAGAGGATGCATATCTTCACATTCCAATTCATCCAGACCACTATCGGTTTCTGAGATTCTCTTTTCTAGACAAGCATTACCAATTTGTTGTTCTTCCATTTGGCCTGGCAACAGCTCCAAGAATTTTTTCAAAGGTTCTCAATGCCCTTCTATCTGTAATCAGAAAGTAGGGTATTACGGTGTTTCCTTATTTGGATGATATCTTAGTACTGGCTCAAGCTTTTCATTTAGCAGAATCTCACATGAATTAACTAGTGTTGTTTCTTCAAAGACATGGTTGGAGGATCAATTTACCAAAGAGTTTCTTGATTCCTCAGACAAGGGTTTCCTTTTTAGGTTTCCAGATAGATTCAGTATCCATGACTCTGTCTTTAACAGACAAGAGACGTTTAAAGTTGGTTTCAACCTGTCTAAACTTTCAGTCTCAATCATTCCCTTCAGTGGCTATGTGCATGGAAGTTTTAGGTCTCATGACTGCAGCATCAGACACGATCTCGTTTGCTCGTTTTCATATGAGACCTCTGCAGTTTTGCATGCTTAATCAATGGTACAGGGATTATACTCGGGTATTACAATTGATATTCTTAAATCCCAACACTCAACTCTCTCTGACTTAGTGGTTAGACCATCATCGGATTATTCAAGGGGCCTTTTTTGTTTGTCCTTCCTGGACTGTGATTTCAACAGATGCAAGTCTCACAGGTTGGGGAGCTGTCTGGGGATCTATGACAGCACAAGGGGTTTGGAATCCTCAAGAGGCGAGGTTACCAATCAATATTTTAGAACTCTGTGCTATTTTCAGGGCTCTTCAGGCTTGGCCTCTATTAAAGAGAGAATCATTCATTCATTTTCAGACAGACAATATCACAACTGTGGCATATGTCAATCATCAGGGTGGGACTCGCAGTCCTTTAGCGATGAAATAAGTATCTCAAATACTTTCTTGGGCGGAATCCAACCCCTGTCTAATTTCTGTGATACATATCCCAGGTGTAGACAATTGGGAAGCGGATTATCTCAGCCATCAGACTTTACATCCAGGGGAGTGGTCTCTCCATCCAGATATATTTTGTCAGATTGTACAGATGTGGGGTCTTCCCAAAATAGATCTGATGGCTTCCCATCTAAACAAGAAACTTCCCAGGAAGTTTTCCAGTTCCACTGATCCTCAGGCAAAGATGGTGGATGCGTTAGCAGTTCCTTGGTTTTACCAACAATCTTTCCGCCTCTAGTTCTTCTTCCAAGGGTGATCTACAAGATCATAATGGAACAATCACATGTGTTTCTGATAGCACCAGCATGGCCTCACAGATTTTGGTTTTGCCGATCTTGTCCGGATGTCAAGTTGCCAACCTTGGCCACTTCAGTTAAAACCAGACCTTCTGTCTCAAGGGACGTTTTTCCATCAGGATCTCAAATCGCTAAATTAGAAGGTATGGAAATTGAACGCTTAGTGCTTAGTCATAGAGGTTTCTCTGACTCAGTGATTAATACTTTGCTACAGGCTCGTAAGTCTTTTTCAAGGAAGATTTATTATCGGGTTTGGAAAACCTATATTTCATGGTGTTATTCTCATAAATTCTCTTGGCATTCTTTTAGAATTCCTAGAATTTTACAGTTTCTTCAGGATGGTTTGGATAAAGGTTTATCTGCAAGTTCTTTGAAGGGACAAATCTCTGCTCTTTCTGTTTTATTTCATAGAAAGATTGCTAATCTTTCTGACATTCACTGTTTTGTTCAGGCTTTGGTTTGTATCAAGCCTGTTATTAAATCAATTTCTCCACCTTGGAGTCTTAATTTAGTTTTAAAGGCTTTGCAGGCTCCTCCTTTTAAGCCTATTCTTTGGATATTAAACTACTTTCTTTGAAAGTGTTGTTCCTTTTGGCTATCTCTTCAGCTAGAAGAGTTTCTGAATTGTCTGCGCTCTCTTGTGAGTCTCCTTTTCTGATTTTCCATCAGGATAAAGTTGTTTTACGGACTTAGTTTAAATTTCTTCCTAAGGTTGTGAATTCTAACAACATTAGTAGGGAAATTGTTGTTCCTTCTTTGTGTCCTAATTCTAAGAATACTCTTGAAAGATCTTTTCATTTTTTGGATGTTGTAAGAGCTTTGAAATACTATGTCAAAGCTACTAAGGATTTTAGAAAGACTTCTAGTCTATTTGTTGTTTTTCTGGTCCTAGGAAAGGTCAGAAAGCCTCTGCCATTTCTTTGGCATCTTGGTAAAAGCTTTTGATTCACAAAGCTTATTTGGAGGGGGGGCAATCTATGCCTCAGAGAGTTACAGCTCATTCTGTTAGATCAGTCACCACTTCTTGGGCTTTTAAGAATGAGGCTTCGGTTGATCCGATTTGCAAAGCAGCAACTTGGTCTTCTTTAATTACATTTACTAAATTTTACCATTTTGATGTATTTGCTTCTTCTGAAGCAATCTTTGGTAGAAAAGTTCTTCAGGCAGCTGTCTCAGTTTGATTCTTCTGCTTTTGATTTAAGTTTCTTTCTTGACATTTATAAGAAAGACTTATTTTTTGTATGGATTTAATTTTTCAGCGGAAATAGCTGTTTTTATTTATTCCCTCCCTCTCTAGTGACTCTTCTGTGGACTTCCACATTTGGGTATTTCTATCCCATACGTCACTAGCTCATGGACTCTTGCCAATTACATGAAAGAAAACATAACTTATTTAAGAACTTAATTGATAAATTAATTTCTTTCATATTGGCAAGAGTCCATGAGACCCAACCTTTTTTTATGGTGGTTATGATTTTTTTGTATAAAAAATAAATAACGTTTTTGAGAGTTTTTGTTTCTTCCTCAGGTATTGCTTCAGACTTGATAAAGAGAGGAAAACTCTCAAAATCTTTTCTTTATAGCTTAAAGGACCAGTCAACACATTAGATTTGCATAATCAACAAATGCAAGATAACAAGACAATGCAAAAGCACTTAGTCTGAACTTCAAATGAGTAGTAGATTTTTTTATAACACATTTCAAAGTTATGTATATTTCCACTCCCCTTGTACCATGTGATATCAGCCAATCAGAAATGCATATACGTATAGTCTGTGAATTCTTGCACATGCTCAGTAGGATCTGGTGACTCAAAAATTGTAAATATAAAAGACTGTGCACATTTTTTTGAATGGAAGTAAATTGGAAAGTTGTTTAAAATTACATGCTATATCTGAATCATAAACGTTTTATAAAACCTGAGTGTCCCTTTAAAGCAATTTCAGCAAACACCAGGACAGTGTTAATAATCCCCTATGTTAAATATGTCACTAATGAAGACCAATCAACAGACTACTAAGTACCATGTACCAAATTAACACAACCAGTCACTTCCTACTTCAAAATAAAAAATAGACGTGCACACAGAAACACATAATCAGGCACACAAATAGGCACATTCATACACACAGACAGGCACACTCAAAAACACACACTCAGGGAGACACACACTTAGACAGGCACATTCAGAAACACACACAGGCACACTCAAAGACTCACTTAGACAAATACACACTCAGGGACACCCATTTAGGTACACTCAAACACACACTCAGACACACAAATAGCCAACCTTAGATTTAGATTCAGATTCAACTTTATTGTAACTGTACAGTGTCAAGACAATGAAACATAGTTGGCCTCCGATCAGAAATGCAATAGTGATTGATAAAATATACAATAAAATAGAAGATATAACTCAGTGTAAACTCTAGCAGCCTTACATAATACCATAATAATTCTAATGCCTAAAAAATATAATCCCTCAATCATTAATAGAGCAAGACTTATTAAAAAAGACTTTGACAGCCTAATAATACATATAGACATTACACAAAAGTGCCACCAATACTATACAATACAACTATATAGTCTATGGCCTCCAATCTAAACTAAAACATCTATCTAATATATATCATGTGCAAATAAAATGCATCAAACTACAAATATAGTACAATCTTCTGCAATTAAGGTGCATAATTCTCAGCAATATACATTTACCAATACTTTTTTTGTAATGCCATGTGGCAAAGAGAAGGGGACTGTTTTAACTGTATTTTAACATTGGCTTGCTATTCAGATCAGTAGTGATTAGGGCATATGCACACACACTAATGCATACACAAACTCATGAATACACACTAATGCATGCACACACACTAATGCATGCACACACTAATAGACACACACACTGATGCATACACACACGCTAATGCATGCACACACACAGACACACTAATGCATACACACAATCTAATGCATACACACACTAATAGACACACACACTGATGCATACACACGCTAATGCATGCACACACACAGACACACTAATGCAACATACAATCTAATGCATACACCCACTAATAGACACACACTAATGCATACACACACACTTATGCATACACACACACAAGGTTATCTCTAGGGTGTTAAAAATGCCACCTAAATGTGACGATTGTGTGTATATGTGTGTGTGTGTGTATATATATATATATATATATATATATAAAAATAGTCATTCCTACAATTAGTAAATAATTATAAAGGTTTCCTAAAGAGCAAATAGTTGCATATACAGAATATGTTTGTGTGTGTATATAAACTCACACACATCCTGATACACACCTCACCCACTTCTCACAAACACTCATATACACACCTCACACCATTTATGAATCACTGTAATCATATGCTCTTTTAACTTATCCAGGCTAACCCATTTCACTGTGACAAAGCTGATTTTATTAGTTTTTCAATAACTGCATTTACTCAGTTTATGTTCTGCTCCTGTGAGGAACCCATTGAAATCAGTTTTGTTTTCCAGCAGTACATGCACATTTAAAAATTAAAAAGTATGCAGAAATATCCAAATATGGCATAACATGGTAATATGTATATCAGAATCTATTAACTTGTGGATAATGCAGAAATCAAGTATACAGTTATACATTTATAATCACTAATATCAATATGCACATCTGTCCTAATACACAACTTTAACTGTGTACAGTGTACACACAACTTTAAATCCCACAATATCATGAGCCTTTTAGTACTCATTATTCTATCATTGAAATTAGGTTCATCACACTCATTAGTGTTTCAAACTTCACCCTTCAGTATCCACACCCCATGTCATTGATCTTTGACACTAACCATGCTGTGCCGCAATAACACCCGCCAGCCCTTCAACTCTTATCACTGACTGCAGTAACAAGTCAAGCTAAGACAACAAGGAATGCAATGTGTGGCAGTCTGAGACCCCATAATTTAATTAGTTACTTACATACAGGTTACAGGAGCTGAGAAGCTCAGAGGCTATTGCTGTCCCTCTGCACGTCACTTCCAAGCTGACAGGCACGGGGGCAGTGAAAAAGTTTCCCGCCTACTGAGCTGACTAAGACTTCCAGCCCAAATAGTGCTGCTTAGTGCAACATTTCACCCACCAACTGTCATCATTAAAAAAAAGAAAAAAACCAGGAAGCATTTTGATATCGATATGGCATGTGCGCTGTCTTGAAAAAAAGGAGTGCATGCCCACATGCACACACCTTAGAGGGAAGTGACAGCCTTACGCACAGGCAGATGAAGGAGATCTCGGTGTAAGGGCACAAGGGGGGCAAAAAATAAACTAGAGGGGCATTTGGCCGCCCTTGGTCCCCTGTAGTGACGCCTATGTTTTTCTGTAGTGTAGCTTACCCCCCCTAAATACCCTTCGGCTGTGAACAACATTTAACATTGATGACCGTGTGCGCGCGCATACGCTCCCGAGCCCTGCCCCCCGCCTCCTTGCATGCTCATGGACACTTGCAGGATCCGGAATATGCACCGTTGATGGGCCACCCACCCGCCTCCCTGCTATGGCTCCCATCCACCAATGATTGGCACCACGACTATTCGATGTAGAGAGGGCCACAGAGTGGCCCTCTCTGCATCAGTAACTCTGCAAATCTATTTCTGCAGTGCCCCACTCATGGGGCATGCAGAAATAGTGCGATCTCACTATTTTTAGCGAGATTGCGGCAGAGAGAAACCCAGGACTGCAGCGATGTACAGGGTACATCGCTGGTCCTTAAGGGCATAACGACCAGCATCGTACAGGGTACAACGCTGGTCATTAAGGGGTTAAAAATACAAAATCCTAAATTTAAATTAATCTAAGATTACAAAAAATAAAAAGTCTAACATTACATAAAATAATAAACCAAATTATCAAAAATTAAACCTAATCCCTATGAAAATAAAAAAGTCCCGCCAAAATAAAAACACCCCCTAATCTAATACTAATCTACCAATAGCCCTTAAAAGGGCCTTTTGTAGGGCATTGCCCTAAGTTAAACTGCTCTTTTCCTTAAAAAAATACTAAGTCCTCCCTCTAACAGTAAAACCCCCCACCCACCAAACCCCCCAAAATAAAAAACCTATTTCTAAAAAATTCTTAACTACCCATTCCCCCTAAAGGGGCTTTTGTATGGACATTGTCCTTAAAAGGGCATTCAGCTCTTTTACTTCCCTTAAAAGGGCATTCAGCTCTTTTAAAGGGACAGTCCACACCAGAATTTTTGTTGTTTTAAAAGATAGATAATCCCTTAATTACCAATTCCCCAGTTTTGCATAACCAACACAGTTATAATTATACACGTTTTACCTGTGTAATTATCTTGTATCTATGCCTTAGCAGACTGCCTCCTTATTTCAGTTCTTTTGACAGACTTGCATTTTAGCCAATCAGAGCTGTCTCCATGGTAAATTCACGTGCATGAGCTCAATGTTATCTATATGAAACACGTGAACTAATGCCCTCTAGTGGTGAAAAACTATCAAAATGCATTTAGATTAGAGGCAGCCTTCACGGTCTAAGAAATTAGCATAAAATTAGCATATGAACCAAGATACCAAGAGAACAAAGCAAAATTGGTGATAAAAGTAAATTGGAAAGTTGTTTAAAATTAAATGCCCTATTTGAAACATGACAGTTTTTTTTGGACTTGACTGGCCCTTTAAGAGTGCCCAGAAATCCCTAATCTAAAAAAAAAACAAACCCCCCAAAAATTAAAAAAAGCCTAAGTCTAACCCCCCAAATAGGTTTTCACTGTTCCTTAAGTCCAGCTGAGAAGGTCTTATTCCAGGCAGTAAAGTCTTCTTCCAAGCGGCCGACATCTTCTTCCAAGCGGCCAACATCTTCCTTCTTCATCCAGGACCAAGCCAGCAAGGAGCGGAGATGAGCGCGGAGCAGGACTGGCGACTGTGGAGCCATGGAGCGTGGAGGATCCTCTTCGTATGATCTCTGCCGTATGCTGAATAGTGAACACAAGGTACGGTATTAAATATGGCGTACTTTGCATTCCTATTGGCTGATTTGATTCTTCAAATTCAAATCAGCCAATAGGATGAGAGCTACTGAAATCCTATTAACTGATTAAAATTTGAAGAATCAAACCAGCCAATAGAAATGCAAGGGACTCCATATATAATCGTGTACCTTGAATTCACTATTCAGTGTACGGTGGCGATCATACCAACGGGATCCTCCACGCTCCATGGCTCCGCGGTCGTCTGCCCTGCTCCGTGCTCATCTCCACTCTGCGCCAGCTTGGTCCTGGATGAAGAAGAAAGAGGTCCCCGCTTGGAAGAAGATGTTGACCACTTGGAAGAAGACTTCACCACCCGGAACAGGACTTTTTCCGCCGGACTTCAGAAACAGTAAGTACCTATTTGGGTTTGTTTTTTTTGTGAGTTTGTTTTTTGTAGATTAGGGATTTCTGAGGCACTCTTAAAAGAGCCGAATGCCCTTTTAAGGGCAATGGCCATACAAATGCCCCTTTAGGGGCAATGGGTAGTTTAGGATTTTTTAGTGTTAGGTTTTTATATTTTGGGGGGTTTGGTGGATGGGGGTGTTTAACTGTTAGAGCAAGGACTTAGTAGTTTTTGAAGAAAAAGAGCTGTTTTACTTAGGGCAATGCCCTACAAAAGGCCCTTTTAAGGGCTGTTGGTAGTTTAGCCTTAGATTAGGGGGTGTTTATATTTGGGGGGGGGGTTATTTTCATAGGGATTAGGTTTAATTTTTTTATTTTTGATAATTTGGTTTATTATTTTATGTAATGTTAGACTTTTTTCATTTTTTGTAATCTTAGATTAATTTAATTTTTTTTTTTTAATTGTTAGCTTTTTTATTTTAATTGTAATTTAGTATTTTTTTAATTTAGGTATTCGGGTTAATTTAGGGGGTGTTAGGTTAGGGGGTTTAGTAATTCAATGAATTATTTGCATTGTGTGGGCTTGGCGGATTAGGGGTTAATAGTTTAATTAGGTTAATTGCATTTTGGGTTAATGGCGGATTGGGGTTAATATACTTTATTAGGTTTATTGCAATGTGGGTAAATGGCGGATTAGGGGTTAATATGCTTTATTACGTTTATTGAGATGTGGGTTAATGGCGGATTAGGGGTTAATATACTTAATTAGTTATTGCGGTGGGGGATTGCGGTTGACAGGTAGATAGATATTGCGCATGCGTTAGGTGTTAGGTATTTTCAGGAGGTAGCTAGATATTGCGCATGCGTTAGGTGTTAGTTAATATTTTCAGGCAGTTACGGGAGTTACGGTGCTTAGATACTCAGCGCAAGTCTTGCTGCACCTGCCTATGTGTGGCGAGGTGAAAATGGAGTAAAATTTCTCAATTTTCGCCGCATAAGTCCTTGCGCTGAATATGTGATACCGATTTTGCGATGCGATTCTATGTTAGCTTATGGGAGTAAAAATTGCGGCCGACGGGTGAAATATACGTGACGCATTTATATGCGGCGCTGTATATGTGATACCAAAACTGCGTAAAGGCTTTTTTGCGGGCACCGCCGCATATGTAATCTTGCCCTTGGATGGAAAATAATATCATGGCCTAACTCTAAGTCAAATGTTACAGCAATAGGACACAAATTTACATAGACATGAAAATGATTATTAACAGAAATTTCAGTACGAGACTGAGAAGGTGTGTACATGTGTAGCACTCAACAACCTTGTGTACTAGATTAATATAGGAGATACTAGCACAAAGGAAATGACATGATAAGATTGTCTGGTTCAGATTGTGTAAAACTTAACTTTTATTCATATTGATTACCATAAAAACAAAGAAACACAAAAAAAAGACCCTAAATATTAAAAACACAGTGACGGGGTCAGGGTGGATGGGCTGTAAACACTAATATGAAGGCTCTACCTGATAAGTCTAACCACTAGTTGAGATAAAATAACTCAAGTGGGCTAAGCTTGGGCTGGAGGGGAAATAAAATAACCTCTCCTGAATAAGAAGTGAATATATTAAGATTACAGACCATGGGTAATGCAGGGTAAGACTCGGGACAAGTTGCGACCAGGAGTATAACTACAATGATATATCCACCTGCAGAATGGGGGCAATATCAGGGAATTATAGATCTATAGGGTTAATATATCCCTCTATCTATATATCAATGGTGCCACCCTAGGTTCTGCAATTTCCATATGATTAAAGTATAGAATGATAAATATACAGTTTCTATCACTTTTAGACAATTAGATAGTGTCAGGCTAATATGCCCGAGCGTGGTGGATACATGTCTTGTAACAGTATAGGTGGGAAATTGATATAGGTGTTTGTAGTTGGTAGATTAGCTCATAGAACAAATAGGTAGTCAGTGTGATTCACTTGTATATTTGTAGAGCATCTATTTTTAAAACCAAATTAAAAATGAGTATCTAATAGAATAGCTGTATAAGTTCAATATTGTATACCCCTGAGCAACTCAGCAATTCCAAATAGATATTATTTTTATATAACCTTGCATATGATTAAAGTATAGAGTATTAAATATACATTTTCTGTCACTTTTTGACATTCGGTAGTGTCAGGCTAATGTGCCCGAACATAGTAAATCCATGTCATGCAGCAGTATAGGTGGGAGGTTAATATAGGTATTTGGAGTTTGGTAGATTAGCTCATAGAACAAATAGGTGGTCAGTGTGATTCACTTGTGTATTTGTAGAGCATATATTTTTAACAACAGGTTAAAAATGGGTATCTCATAGAATAGCTGTATAAGCTCATTATTGTATACCCCTGAGCAACTTAACAATTTCAAATAGGTATTATTTTTATATAACCTATAATATAAATAATTGTGGGATAGGTCCTGCTAGTCTTATCTAATACTTAGCACCAGGTTAGTTACCGGTATATTAATAGTCAACTAGATAGGCTATTCAGTAGTAAGCAATTGTCACCTTACACTTGGTAAGATATAATACTGGTATAATATAAACCATATATGTGCGTATTAGATCCTGACAAAAGATTCCAGTATTGCTGTAATACCCCGGAATTGTAATTAAGATATAGCCCAATGCCTCACATACAGTGCGGCTGATAGTGCTAGACTTATTACGATAATAAGGTAAAAAGTTTTATGGCTGTATTAATGTACCTCCATCAACATTATAAATATTATAGTATAGATTTTTGAAGAATCAAGTATCAAGAGGTGCGGACAGTTCATTAAAACAAAAATATTTATTAATAATAATTAAAAATACATGGAAAAACGTAGTCAGGTAGGCAGAGTAGGCTGACACCTAAACTGGCTTACGCGTTTTGGCTGTTGCAGTAGTCATAGCCATAGGTGCTGGGTCTACTCCCCCTTCTTTTAAAAGACTTTCTAAAATTTGATTGGTTAACAAATTTCTAGTTACTTAAAAACACAAGCACGCCTACTAGCCTTGTTAACACTTAAGATACTAACAAGTTAAACAATAATCAAATATTGAGCAGATTTTAGTATATACACACTGGGTTACAGAAATGTTGTTAGGTAAAGCAAGAAATATGTAATACTAAACAGTACATACATATCAGACAATGGGCATGATGAAAAAGTCCAAAAAATAGTCAAACTTGATTTTAAAAAGACAGTATATAAATCAGCTCATGCACATTTAAAGAGACATACAGAGTAGTCACATTTGTTTCAAAAGGACAGTATATAAGTTATCCTATGCACATTTAAAGAGACATACAGAGTATATATTGTTGTTTAGAGTTGAGGATTCATGAAATGGAATATATATTGTTTAACCATTGGACCAAAGGATTTAATCAATATAGTCAAATGCATTTGTAAATTAATAAACAGGTACCTGATTCCTGTCAGTAAATCTACATATATAAATATAAAACGGTATAATGTCCATCTTCTGCATGAATCATCCAAAACTCTTCCATAGTGCATACAATCCCTGGAAATAATCAATACATATGTTTAAAACAAAGCAAATATAATATGTCATGAAATTAAAATTCCAAAAGTGAACCTAATTCAGTCGCTAATATGAAAATATATGCTAAACTCCTTGGAAAAAAACATTGGTTAATTCATAACATCTATAAATGCTTATATGTTGTGGATCCAGAGTCATATCCAAATATCACTCAGTCCATAAGTAGATATTACCCAACAACAAAAAGATGCATGGGGGGGGGGGAAGAGCATAAAAAGAGAAAGGAGAAAGGTAGATGTACTGGTACACAGATCAATTATTATTCCCAATAGTTAATAAGGTCATACAGTTTTTCAATATCTCCTCCTCTTTTTGGTTGTTTGATTTGCTCAATAGCACACCATTTCAGAGAGTCTACCTTCCTGTCATGTTTCCTAGCAAAATGTTGAACCAATGGTGTAGCAGCTTTACCTAATGTAAGTGTGGACAGATGCTCCCTAATCCTGGTATTTATGTCTCTCCCCGTGAGCCCCACATATTGAATGTGGCACAGAGTACACTCCAACAGATATACCACACGCTCAGACGTGCAGTTTAAACATGATTGTATGTCAAACATTTCTCCAGTTACATAGGATTTAAATTTAGATGTTGTGTGGACAAATTCACAAGGCCTACATTTCCTATGTCCGCACCTAAACATACCCAGATGTTTCAACCAAGAACTGGTTGGATTGCTCAATGACCTGAGTTGTGTAGGTGCTAACCTGGACCCCAGAGTACTGCTTTTGCAGTAAGAGCATTTCAACCCATTTTTTACCACCTCTTGTAGTCCATTATCTGCAGACAAGATAGAAAAATGTTTTTTGACTATTGCACAGACCTCCTGATATTGAGAGCTGTACCCTGTCACAAAGTAAACTCCCTGTGTTTGTGTATGATTTATTTGTGGAGGACATTCAGCTATTAGAGCCTGTCTATTGATGGCATTTACCTATTTCCTTGCCCTTTCTATATCTCTCCTCAAATATTTCCTCTCACGTAATCTTCTCTCCAAGTCGCCAGCAGCCACTTCATAGTCAGCAGGGTTACTACAATTTTGTTTAAGTCTCGTGAACTGACCTTTGGCCACTGCATATCTTACATGATCAGGGTGGCTGCTGGCGGCGTGGAGAAGAGTATTTCCCGAGATAGGCTTTCTGTAAACATTAGAGTCTATGGTGCCATCACCATTACCTATTAGAGTCACATCCAAAAAATTAATAGAAAACTTATATTCAAATGTGAACTGCAAGCCCACATCATTGCTGTTAAGAAATCCTATGAACTGAGTGATTAATTCCTCGGGTCCGCACCACACAAATAGCAAGTCATCTATGAAACGTTTGTATATTCCAATATAATGTCTGAAGGGATTTCTCTCTCCAAAGATGTGTGCCATCTCCCACCACCCTAAGTACAAGTTGGCATATGATGGTGCAAATTTGGCACCCATGGCGGTGCCACATCTTTGGAGAAAGAAATCCCCCTCAAAACGAAAAAAGTTATGTGTCAAAAGAAATCTTGCTAATCTGACCACAAATCTCTGAAATCTTGAGTCATAGCTAGTGAAATGAGACAGAAAAAACTCTAAAGCTTCCAAACCACTCTCATGCTGTATGGACGAATACAACGATACCTTATCCACGGTTAACCATATACTTCTTTCATCCCATTTGATGTTCAGGAGCGAACTGATTGATTTGTTAGATGATAGGATACATGAGGGCCATTTGGATCCACAAACAGTGGAATACTTACTAGTCGATTTTCCAAAGACCCCTTGGTTCCATCATTTACCGAAGGTTCATAAGACCTTGACAAATGTTCAAGGCAGACCGATAATAAGCGGTATCGATTCGCTTCTGGAACACACATCCGAATGGTTGGATGCTATATTACAACAGCTAGTTGTCTCACTCCATTCCCACATATGTGACACCAAACATCTTCTAAATATGATACAAGACATCAAATGGGATGAAAGAAGTATATGGTTAACCGTGGATGCGGTATCGTTGTATTTGTCCATACCGCATGAGAGTGGTTTGGAAGCTTTAGAGTTTTTTCTGTCTCACTTCACTAACTATGACTCAAGATTTCAGAGATTTGTGGTCAGATTAGCAAGATTTCTTTTGACACATAACTTTTTTCGTTTTGAGGGGGGATTTCTTTCTCCAAAGAAGTGGCACCGCCCTGGGTGCCAAATTTGCACCATCATATGCCAACTTGTACTTAGGGTGGTGGGAGATGGCACACATCTTTGGAGAGAGAAATCCCTTCAGACACTATATTGGAATATACAAACGTTTCATAGATGACTTGCTATTTGTGTGGTGCGGACCCGAGGAATTAATCACTCAGTTCATAGGATTTCTTAACAGCAATAATGTGGGCTTGCGGTTCACATTTGAATATAATAAGTTTTCTATTAATTTTTTGGATGTGACTCTAATAGGTAATGGTGATGGCACCATAGACTCTAATGTTTACAGAAAGCCTATCTCGGGAAATACTCTTCTCCACGCCGCCAGCAGCCACCTTGATCATGTAAGATATGCAGTGGCCAAAGGTCAGTTCACGAGACTTAAACGAAATTGTAGTAACCCTGCTGACTATGAAGTGGCTGCTGGCGACCTGGAGAGGAGATTACGTGAGAGGAAATATTTGAGGAGAGATATAGAAAGGGCAAAGAAAGAGGTAAATGCCATCGATAGACAGGCTCTAATAGCTGAACATCCTCCACAAATAAATCATACACAAACACAGGGAGTTTACTTTGTGACAGGGTACAGCTCTCAATATCAGGAGGTTTGTGCAATAGTCAAAAAACATTTTTCTATCTTGTCTGCAGATGATGGACTACAAGAGGTGGTAAAAAATGGGTTGAAATGCTCTTACTGCAAAAGCAGTACTCTGGGGTCCAGGTTAGCTCCTACACAACTCAGGTCATTGAGCAATCCAACCAGTTCTTGGTTGAAACATCTGGGTATGTTTAGGTGCGGACATAGAAAATGTAAGCCTTGTGAATTTTTCCACACAACATCTAAATTTAAATCCTATATAACTGGAGAAACGTTTGACATAGAATCATGTTTAAACTGCACGTCTGAGCGTGTGATATATAATCAAACCACCAAAAAGAGGGGGAGATATTGAAAAACTGTTACCAAAGCGAGAGATGTACTGGATCTTCAGATTGGGAACACGTATTCCCAAAGGTCTAAATTCAAAGTATGACCTTATTAACTATTGGAAATAATAATTGATCTGTGTACCAGTACATCTACCTTTCTCCTTTCTCTTTTCATCCTCTTCCCCCCCCATGCATCTTTTTGTTGTTGGGTAATATGTACATATGGACTGAGTGATATTTGGATATGACTCTGGATCCACAACATATAAGCATTTATAGATGTTATGAATTAACCAATGGTTTTTTCCAAGGAGTTTAGCATATATTTTCATATTAGCGACTGAATTAGGTTCAGTTTTGGAATTTTAATTTCATGACATATTATATTTGCTTTGTTTTAAACATATGTATTGATTATTTTCAGGGATTGTATGCACTATGGAAGAGTTTTGGATGATTCATGCAGAAGATGGACATTATACCGTTTTATATTTATATATGTAGATTTACTGACAGGAATCAGGTACCTGTTTATTTATTTACAAATGCATTTGACTATATTGATTAAATCCTTTAGTCCAAAACTTAAACAATATATATTCCATTTCATGAATCCTCAACTCTAAACAACAATATATACTCTGTATGTCTCTTTAAATGTGCATAGGATAACTTATATACTGTCCTTTTGAAACAAATTTGACTACTCTGTATGTCTCTTTAAATGTGCATGAGATGATTTATATACTGTCTTTTTAAAATCAAGTTTGACTATTTTTTGGACTTTTTCATCATGCCCATTGTCTGATATGTATGTACTTTTTAGTATTACATATTTCTTGCTTTACCTAACAACATTTCTTTAACCCAGTGTGTATATACAAAAATCTGCTCAATATTTGATTATTGTATAACTTGTTAGTATCTTAAGTGTTAACAAGGCTAGTAGGCGTGCTTGTGTTTTTAAGTAACTAGAAATTTGTTAACCAATCAAATTTTAGAATGTCTTTTAAAAGAAGGGGGAGTAGACCCAGCACCTATGGCTATGACTACAGCAACAGCCGAAACGCGTAAGCCAGTTTAGGTGTCAGCCTACTCTGTCTACCTGACTACATTTTTCCATGTATTTTTAATTATTATTAATAAATATTTTTGTTTTAATGAACTGTCCGCACCTCTTGATACTTGATTCTTATTAAGCCAGAAGGACAGTTCATTCACTGCACAGATATAGAGAGCCGTGAGCTATAGGGCTAGTGCTTTACACGGACCTGCTGGCTACAGACACACCTCCTATCCCATTGGCTTACATTTGATGCCGGATCCCGGAACAGCTTGTTTTGCAATAGATGACGTCACCGCCCGCTCGCTCCTCATGGCCTAGTGAATTGGCGTGCGGTCAGAAGAAGGGGAGTGCACCAGCTGGAAGGCAACGCTGAAGCAGCGGTAAGGAATCCTCATACCGGCTGGTCCCCCTTGAAGATACCGCACTGATACACGGGTGGAGCTGTTATAGAGGGGTGAGAACTTACACTTTTATTACCTCTATGTTTTACTTTGTCTGCTTGGATACAGATGGTATGCATAGGAACTTATATCTTTAAACGGATTATTCAATTAGCTATGATTTGGGATACTGAAGCATTTTGTTTGATTGTGCTGTTCACACCGTCTGCCTGGTCCAGACGCAACTACCAACTGTCATTTCTTTGGGAGGATGTCTATTTAAAGGGACAGTATACACTCATTTTCATATAACTGCATGTAATAGACACTACTATAAAGAATAAGATGCACAGATACTGATATAAAAATCCAGTATAAAACTGTTTAAAAACTTACTTAGAAGCTGTCAGTTTGGCTCTGTTTAAAAGGTAGCTGGAAAGCCCAATGCAAGTGGCAAATAAGACACCCCCCCTCCCCCTTCTTTTGCATATGAAAAGACCCTTTACACAAACAGGAGCAAGCTGGAGAAGGTAGCTGACAGTATTCACATAAAACTTTGGGGCTTGGTTAGGAGTCTGAAAATCAGAGCAATGTCATTTAAAAATAAGCAAAACTATACATTTATTTTTAAAAAAAACTTTATGGGCTATATAAATAGATCATCTACAAAACATTTATGCAAAGAAAAAATGAGTGTATAATGTCCCTTTAAGTTTGATAAGCCTTACCAAATTGTGTGTTTCTTATCTGTTTCTCAGAGCCTGCCCTATACTCATTAGCTTGCTCACCATATAATAATTGATATTAAAGATATCTTTGACCTGTGATATTGGAATACTTAATAGGGTCTATTGGGTGTAGCTCCACACTCTGAACTTTCTCTAGATTTTTGAAGAGCCATATTATTAAATTGAATATTAACACCCCAGAGACCGTTACTGCTAATTAAAAAAAAACTCTAACATAACCGGAGCAGTCCCTACTCTCCCTAACATGTTTCGCCAGAAGGCTTTTTCAAAGGTGCGAAACATGTTAGGGGGAGTAGGGACTTAGTGTTCTGCTCTGGTTGTGTTAAAGTTTTTTTTAATTAGCAGTAATGGTCTCTGGGGTGTTAATATTAAATTTAATAATATGGCTCTTCAAAAATCTATACTATAATATTTATAATGTTGATGGCGGTACATTAATACAGCCATAAAACTTTTTACCTTATTATCGTAATAAGTCTAGCACTATCAGCCGCACTGTATGTGAGGCTATATCTTAATTACAATTCCGGGGTATTACAGCAATACTGGAATCTTATGTCAGGATCTAATACGCACATATATTGTCACCTTACCAAGTGTAAGGTGACAATTGCTTACTACTGAATAGCCTATCTAGTTGACTATTAATATACCGGTAACTAACCTGGTGCTAAGTATTAGATAAGACTAGCAGGACCTATCCCACAATTATTTATATTATAGGTTATATAAAAATAATACCTATTTGAAATTGTTAAGTTGCTCAGGGGTATACAATATTGAGCTTATACAGCTATTCTATGAGATACCCATTTTTAAACTGTTGTTAAAAATATATGCTCTACAAATACACAAGTGAATCACACTGACCACCTATTTGTTCTATGAGCTAATCTACCAAACTCCAAATACCTATATTAACCTCCCACCTATACTGCTGCATGACATGGATTTACTATGTTCGGGCACATTAGCCTGACACTACCAAATGTCAAAAAGTGACAGAAAACATATATTTAATACTCTATACATTAATCATATGGAAGGTTATATAAAAAAATAATATCTATTTGGAATTGCTGAGTTGCTCAGGGGTATACAATATTGAACTTATACAGCTATTCTATTAGATACTCATTTTTAATTTGGTGTTAAAAATAGATGCTCTACAAATATACAAGTGAATCACACTGACTACCCATTTGTTCTATGAGCTAATCTACCAACTACAAACACCTATATCAATTTCCCACCTATACTGTTACAAGACATGTATCCACCACGCTCGGGCATATTAGCCTGACACTACCTAATTGTCTAAAAGTGATAGAAACTGTATATTTAACATTCTATACTTTAATCATATGGAAATTGCAGAACCTAGGGTGGCACCATTGATATATAGATAGAGGGATATATTAACCCTATAGATCTATAATTCCCTGATATTGCCCCCATTCTGCAGGTGGATATATCATTGTAGTTAGACTCCGGGTCGCAACTAGTCCCGAGTCTTACCCTGCATTACCCGTGGTCTGTAATCTTAATATATTCACTTCTTATTCAGGAGAGGTTATTTTATTTCCCCTCCAGCCCAAGCTTAGCCCACTTGAGTTATTTTATCTCAACTAGTGGTTAGACTTATCAGGTAGAGCCTTCATATTAGTGTTTACAGCCCATTCACCCTGACCCCGTCACTGTGTTTTTAATATTTAGGATCTTTTTTTGTGTTTCTTTGTTTTTATGGTAATCAATATGAATAAAAGTTAAGTTTTACACAATCTGAACCAGACAATCATACCATGTTATTTCCTTTGTGCTAGTATCTCCTATATTAATCTAGTACACAAGGTTGTTGAGTGCTACACATGTACACACCTTCTCAGTCTCATACTGAAATTTCTGTTAATGACTTCTGTTTTAGTGTATAGCACCCGCCCAATTATGCACTTATCCTCTAAATTATAGCCTCTTATGCAGGCTGGATAACATTTGATATTTATAAGGGCAACAACCCGAGTAGTGCCATCGTTAATGTTCTTTTGTCCTTGGTAATGAAAATGATTATTAACTATAGATGCTCAAAAATAGTAACAGAGAGGGATGATAGATAGACGTGCAGTCAAGTGGTTATCATTTTATATCAGGCAGCCTGGAAAGTGTTAATTAATTGATAAAAGTCACAGGTAGCTGGGTACCCTGATCTGAAAAACAGGTTGTTTAAATTTAGTTGTTAGATTTAGTTTTCTTTTTCTAACTTTCATAACCTGAAAGTATTCTTTTTCCATATATAGAACTAAAACTTTGTCAATAAAAATTAGAAATAAAAAATGAGAGGTTCAAAAATAATTTTAGCTAGCTAGTTTCATCCTGAATGCAATACACATGTATAACATATCCAAATATTTGCCAGATAGCACATGTTCCTGTGTGCACAAGCTTTGTAGTCTAGTTTATTAAAGTACCTGCTTTATTGTCTGCTCCTGTGTGCACAAGCTCTGCAATCTAGTTTATTAAAGGACCAGTAAATACAGTAGATTTGCATAATCAACAAATACATGATAACAAGACAATGCAATAGCACTTAGTCTGAACTTCAAATTAGTAGCAGATTTTTTTTCTGACAAATTTCAAATTTATGTCAATTTCCACTCCTCCTGTATCATGTGACAGCCATCAGCCAATCACAAATGCATATACGTATATTATGTTAATTCTTGCACATGCTCAATAGGAGCTGGTGACTAAAAAATGTAAATATAAAAAGACTGTGCACATTTTGTTAATGGGTTTAAATTAGACATTTGTTTAAAATTGCTTGCTCTATCTGAATCATGAAAGTTTAATTTTGACTTTAATGTCCCTTTAAAGTACCTGCTTAATCGTCTCCTCCTGTGTGTACAAGCTCTGAAATCTAGTTTTATAAAGTGTCTGCTTAATCGTCTGCTCCTGTGTGCACAAGCTCAGCAGGCTAATTTGTTAAAGTGTCTGCTTAATCGTCTGCTCCTGTGTGCACAAGCGCAGCAGTCTAGTTTTATAAAGTGTCTGTATAATTGTCTGCTCCTGTGTGCACAAGCTCAGCAGCCTAGTTTTATAAAGGGTCTGTTTAATTGTCTGCTCCTGTGTGCACAAGCTCAGCAGTCTAGTTTTATAAAGTGTCTGTATAATCGTCTGCTCCTGTGTGTACAAGCTCATCAATCTAGTTTTATAAAGTTAAAATTTGTGTTTATTCTCTGGGACTTAATTTTGCCCCTACAACACACTTTAATCTATTTAACACTATTGTAGATCTCAATAGATTTGTAAGAATATTAGTTCTCAAGAAACATTTTTTCAGAGGTTAATACAGAAACACGTAGTGAGGAAAATCAAATTCCAATTGAACCAGTAATGAACCTTCATTTTCTAGACAAATGTGCTGAATTAGATCTACTGTCTCTGGATAGAGAGAATCCAGCTAGCACTGATGTGCCTACTACTAAATTAGATAACATTAAATTAAGAGCTAAATCAGATTTTTATCCAGTACAGATTAGATCTAGTGCCATAGATGTGTTCCAAAAAAACTGTTGAATTAAAGTTGAAGGATCTCCATGATGCCATTGATTGTAGTAGTCACACTGGTGATAATCTCATGAAACACAAAAACCTTGCATTGCAAAAAGTAATAAAGAGATAGTGATTTGTGGTTCAGATAATAGAGGAAAAATAGTTGTCCTTAATAGAAGTGATTACATATTGGAAGTTGCAAGACAACTATCAGACACAAAGGTATACATGAAATTGCCTTACAATCCTACCTTTGTATATCAAAGGGAATTGACTTCCATTGTTGATTGGGTCCTACATAATGGTGTTATAACACAGAAAAATGTGGGGGTTTTTATTGGTAAAATATCTTAAGGTGGCAATATTTCATTATTTGCCTAAAATCCACAAGAGCCTATATAATCCACCTGGACGCCCCATAGTGGCAGGGATTGGCTCATTGATTAAGCCTTTGTCAGAATTGATTGATGATTATCGTCAACCACTGGTTCTAAATTTGAAGAGCTATATAAAAGAAACCAGTGATGTAATCAGACAAATTGAAGTAATAGAATGGCAAGACGGCTTTTCATTTGTATCCATAGATGTAATGTCCTTTTATACATCCATCCCCCATGACAAAAGCATCAAGGCCATAGAGTTTTTTCTAAATCAATACTTAAACTACAGTGAGGTAGTGAAAGAATTCAGTTTGAGATCAATTTAATTTTTACTAACACATCATTTCTTTATGTTTGAGGGGGATTACTATCTCCAGGGGCGCGGAATGGCTATGGGAGCAAAATTTGCTCCCTCCTATGCCAACCTGTACTTGGGTTGGTGGGAGCTCTTCCGCGTCTTTGGAGATAGTAACCCCTTCCGTGAGAACATCCTCTTTTTTTGGTCGCTATATTGACAACCTTTTATTTGTATGGAAAAGTCCTGAGGAAGAGATTTCCTCATTTTTGAGTTACCTACAAGAGAACGACTTGAATCTAGAATTTACATCCACACACAGTAAAGACAGTGTTGTCTATTTGGATGTAATGTTGAAATCTAATATCTCTAAAAAAATGTGTTGCAGTAGAACTGTACAGAAAAGGAGTGGCAGGCAATACCATCTTGAATGCTGCATCCTGTCATCCTAAACAAACTGTCAATGCCATTCCCAAGAGTCAGTACATGAGGGTCAAGCATAATTATACTGACCCTGGGGATAATGACAATCATGCCAGAGATCTCACCAAGAGGTTTGTTGAGAGAGGATATAAGAAAGAAACTCTGAAAAATATAAAGAAGCAAGTGGATATTTTAGAAAGCAGTTCCCTGTTTGTTCCTAAAAAGAGATCCACTAATGTGGAAAACATACCTAAGATTATCACCACTTACAGCAGTGAATACACAAAATATGTGAAATTATCAGAGATTCATTGTCAATTTTGGAAACTGATGATAAACTTAGAGAAATTGTTAATGCAGGCTTTATATTTGTGTCTAGAAAGGCCAAAACACTGGGCAATACATTATCACCGTCCATGTTACCTGGGTGCAAAAAAAAAACTAATTGGCTGTCTTTGAAACCTGGTTGTCTTGCTCTTATGCTATTTTTGGTACAGAATTTACTTCCCAGGTCAAATGCGTCAATACTCTACATGCAATTCTTGTTTTGCAATATATCTCTTAACCTGTAGGCAGTATGTAGGTTTGATCACTCAAGATCTAAAGGATCGTTTTTTGGAACATTTGAGAGACATTGCGGATCCAGAGTCTACAACACCAATCTCTTTACAATTTAAAAAGGAACACAATGCTGAGAGTTCACTTTTGGCATTTCAGTGTATACAAGTTATTCCAAGACACCCTAGAGGGGGGAATAGGGAAGAGGTCCTTAGACAACGTGAAGTCTTTTGGATCTTTAACTTGGATACCAGAATGCCAAAAGGTTTGAGTGGGATGTCAAACTTTGTGTGTAAATTGAAATAATTATAAATAAAATATTGAAATTATTATATATTAAAAATGAAATTTTCTTCACATGTTTACTAATTATAGTAAACAGTCACTGTAATCATGTATTGGGTTTAATTATCTGGTTTATGTATCTATATTCATATTTTTGTTTGTTTGAGATATTCCTTATATCATGTATTTTTCAGCCCCTTATACATATATATTTTTCACCTGAATAGATTCTATTAACAAAATGGTTCATTGTCTGACACAGGTGTATATGTTTTCAGTATCTGGTTCATGTTTGGTGGACAATATGTAGGGGGGAGGAGACATGAGACTTAAATAAGGTGTGTGAGCAGTTGCTTTCTATAGGTCATTGACAAAGTTTGATATGTAACTTACGAAACGTTTGACATCTTGTCTCTTTGAGATATGTACTATGTGTACTCTGCATATTAGTGCCTATTCAACTTAATGTTTTGCTTTTTAACTCAGAGTTTGTGGATTTCCAGGTGCTGCCTTTTGTTCTTGTTGGATATTTGTGTTTGAGCTTTGATGGAGCGCTCATCTGCTTGGCGAGCACCGGTGATGTCATCATCTTGAGATTGTGTACTCTACGAGCTAGTTACTGAAGCGGATCAGCGTGAAGACGCTCTGTCTCAGTGTAGGCTGCATACTGATATCAAGGAGACTTTCCTTTGAGCGCTGCTCTTTGTTCTTGGTAGTTTTATAAAGTGTCTGTTTAATTGTCTGCTCCTGTGTGCACAAGCTCAGCAGGCTAGTTTGTTAAAGTGTCTGCTTAATCATCTGCTCCTGTGTGCACAAGCTCAGCAGGCTAGTTTGTTAAAGTGTCTGCTTAATTGTCTGCTCCTGTGTGCACAAGCTCAGCAGGCTAGTTTGTTAAAGTGTCTGCTTAATTGTCTGCTCCTGTGTGCACAAGCTCAGTAGTCTAGTTTTATAAAGTATCTGCTTAATCTTCTGCTCCTGTGTGCATACGCTCAGCAGGCTAGTTTGTTAAAGTGTTTGCTTATTCATCTGCCCCTGTGTGTACAAGCTCTGAAGTCTAATTCTGCTGCTTCATCTGCTCCTGTGTGCACAAGCTCTGCAGTCTAGTTTATTAAACTACCTGCTTAATCGTCTGCTCCTGTGTGCACAAGCTCTACAGCCTAATTTTATAGTGTATGCATATTCATCTGCACCTGTGTGTACAAGCTCAGCAGTATAGCTTATTACAGTGTCTGCTTATTCATCTCAGTCTAGTTGTATAAAGTGTCTGCTTATTCATCATCCCCTGTGTGCACAAGCTCTGCAGTCTAGTTTTATAAAATGCACTAGCCAAGCCAATTTAGAGTTAAAAACTGATCCTCTAACTTAAAACAGCAACTGAAATTGTATTACCGAATAGCAAGCAACTAATTAACATATGTCAGAGGTATTAACATTTCCGTGATTCGCTACTTTGCATTATATATGTGTGTGTTGTGTATGAGGGCTTACCATGATCTCTGATGAAGCACATGTGCAAGTTTAAAAAGTGTCTGCTTATTCATCATCCCCTGTGTGTACAAGCACTGCAGTCTAGTTTTATAAAGTGTCTGCTTATTCATCTGCTCCTGTGTGTACAAGCTCTGCATTCTAGTTTAATAAAGTGTCTGCTTATTCATCATCCCCTGTGTGCACAAGCACTGCAGTCTAGTATAATAAAGTGTCTGCTTATTCATAATCCCCTGTGTGCAAAAGCACTGCAGTCTAGTTTAATAAAGTGTTTGTTTATTCATCATCCCCTGTGTGCACAAGCACTGCAGTCTAGTTTAATAAAGTGTCTGCTTATTCATCATCCCCTGTGTGCACAAGCACTGCAGTCTAGTTTAATAAAGTGTCTGCTTATTCATCATCCCCTGTGTGCACAAGCACTGCAGTCTAGTTTAATAAAGTGTCTGCTTATTCATCATCCCCTGTGTGTACAAACTCTGCAGTCTAGTTTAATAAAGTGTCTGCTTATTCACCATCCCCTGTGTGCACAAGCACTGCAGTCTAGTTTAATAAAGTGTCTGCTTATTCATCATCCCCTGTGTGCACAAGCACTGCAGTCTAGTTTAATAAAGTTTCTGCTTATTCATCATCCCCTGTGTGCACAAGCACTGCAGTCTAGTTTATTAAAGTGTCTGCTTATTCATCATCCCCTGTGTGCACAAGCACTGCAGTCTAGTTTAATAAAGTGTCTGCTTATTCATAATCCCCTGTGTGCAAAAGCACTGCAGTCTAGTTTAATAAAGTGTTTGTTTATTCATCTGCGTCTGGGGCACAAGCTATGCAGTCTAGTTTAATAAAGTGTCTGCTTATTCATCATCCCCTGTGTGCACAAGCACTGCAGTCTAGTTTAATAAAGTGTCTGCTTATTCATCATCCCCTGTGTGCACAAGCACTGCAGTCTAGTTTAATAAAGTGTCTGCTTATTCATCATCCCCTGTGTGTACAAACTCTGCAGTCTAGTTTAATAAAGTGTCTGCTTATTCACCATCCCCTGTGTGCACAAGCACTGCAGTCTAGTTTAATAAAGTGTCTGCTTATTCATCATCCCCTGTGTGCACAAGCACTGCAGTCTAGTTTAATAAAGTGTCTGCTTATTCATCATCCCCTGTGTGCACAAGCACTGCAGTCTAGTTTAATAAAGTGTCTGCTTATTCATAATCCCCTGTGTGCACAAGCTCTGCAGTCTAGTTTAATAAAGTGTCTGCTTATTCATAATCCCCTGTGTGTACAAACTCTGCAGTCTAGTTTAATAAAGTGTCTACTTATTCATAATCCCCTGTGTGCACAAGCACTGCAATCTAGTTTAATAAAGTGTCTGCTTATTCATCATCCCCTGTGTGCACAAGCACTGCAGTCTAGTTTAATAAAGTGTCTGCTTATTCATCATCCCCTGTGTGCACAAGCACTGCAGTCTAGTTTAATAAAGTGTCTGCTTATTCATCATCCCCTGTGTGCACAAGCACTGCAGTCTAGTTTAATAAAGTGTCTGCTTATTCATCATCCCCTGTGTGCACAAGCACTGCAGTCTAGTTTAATACAGTGTCTGCTTATTCATAATCCCCTGTGTGCAAAAGCTCTGCAATCTAGTTTTATAAAGTGTCTGCTTATTCATCTGCGTCTGGGGCAAAAGCTATGCAGTCTAGTTTAATAAAGTGTCTGCTTATTTATCATCCCCTGTGCGGCGAAAATGGAGAAATTTTATTCCATTTTCACCTTGCCACACATAAGCAGGCGCAGCAAGCCTTGCGCTGAAAATGTGAGCACCGTAACTCCCTGGAAGTATTAACAAACACCTAACGCATGCGCAGTATCTAGCTACCTGTCAACCGCCATCCGCCACCGCAATAACTAATAAAATATATTAACCCCTAATCCACCAACCCCCACATCGCAATATAGCTAATAAACCTATTAACCCCTAATCCTCCATCCCCCACATCGCAATCTACCTATTAACCCCTAATCCACCAACCCCCACATCGCAATAAACTAATTTAAACTAGTAACCCCTAAACCTAACGTCCCCCTTACTTTATATTAAAATTGTAATTTCCCTATCTTAAATGAAATTAAAACTTACCTGTCAAATTAAATAAACTAAGTTTAAACTAAAAATTAAACTAATATAACTATTAAACTAAAATTAAACTAACTACCAATTAAATAAACTATATTACACATTAAAAAATCCTAACACTACTCTAAAAATTACAAACTATCTAATTACAAAAAATAAAAAGACTAAATTACAAATAATTAACAAACACTAAATTATGAAAAATAACAAACAAAATTATCAAAAATAAAAAAGAATTACACCTAATCTAATAGCCCTATAAAAAAGAAAAAAACACCCCAAAAAAATAAAACCCATAGCCTACAATAAACTACCAATAGCCCATAAAAAAGGGTCTTTTGTAGGGTATTGCCCTAAGTTAAACAGCTATTTTACCTGTTAAAGAAATACAAAAAACCCCCAACAGTAAAACCCACCTCCCATCCAAACCCCCAAAATATAAAAATCTAACTCTAAAAAAGACCTAAGCTACCCATTGCCCTGAAAAGGGCATTTGTATGGGCATTGCCCTTAAAAGGGCATTTAGCTCTTTTGCATTGCCCTGATAAGGGCATTTAGTTTTTTTGCGAAAAGCCCAAACTCTAAGCTAAAAAAAAAAAAAAACACCAAAAAACCCCTTAAAAATCCCAACACTAACCGCCCGAAGATCCACTCACAGTTTCTGAAGTCCCACTTGAAAGATCTTTATTCCGGCGGCGTCATCTTCATCCAGGCGGCTCCTTCTTCATCCAGGCAGCATCTTCTTTCTTCATCCCGGCGGCACGGAGCGGGTCCATCCTAAAGACTTTTGGAGCGGAGCATCCTCTTCATACTGACGCCACCATTTACTCAATCTTCAATGCAAGGTACGCAATTCAAAATGGCATCCCTTGCATTCCTATTGGCTAATTTGATTTTTGAAATTCAAATCAGCCAATAAGATGAGAGCTACTGAAATCAGTAGCTCTCATCCTATTGGCTAACTGTAACAGCCAATAGGACTTCAGTAGCTCTCATCCTATTGGCTGATTTGAATTTTGAAAATCAAATCAGCCAATAGGAATGCAAGAGACGCCATTTTGAATTGTGTACCTTGCATTGAAGAATCAGTATACGGCGGCGACCGTATAAAGAGGATGCTCCGCGCCGAATGTCTTCAGGATGGACCCGCTCCACGCTGCCGGGATGAAGATAGAAGACGCCGCTGGGATGAAGATAGAAGATAAATGCAATTTCAAGGAAGCTCTCAAACATTAGTGTGGTAGTTGGCATCCTGCAGTGGTCTTCGCATAAGCAACACACCCCCTTTGTGACGTCACACTGACGGATCTCACTGAATCAGCTGTACTGGTGCAAAAAAATGAGCGTTCCACCGTCGCTCCAACAATCATAGACAGCAACAATCAACGCACCCAGTATAGATGAGAAGACTATGTGGCACTCAGAGCGTCAACTATTATTTATTCAGTACTTCAATACTTCCATTCCATCATTTACAGATAAACAGCAAATATATGAGGAAAATCAGGCAGTACAGGTCAAGCCAGGTCAAACGCGTTTCATAGTATCAAAACATAACTTCCTCAGTGACCATGCTCATCACCCATAGTACACCGCTTTTTAACAATCAAGAGAACACCTCCCAATAATCGGTGGTCCAATCACAAACAAATAAATCTCTTGAGCAGGATAGTATGTGTGAGGAAATGGGATAATTAACAATGCACTAGTGTCAACACGCAACAAAATGTGAACGGAAATATAGTTCTACAATAACACAAATTATGCCATTAGAAATAATGATGATTAATAACCTAATTGACACATATTTTTTGTCATGAATATCAACAAAGTGCAAGAATTAAAATAAACATAAAATAACACATATGTATGCAAAATGTTGAAAATAATAAGAGCAGGTATTGGCGTACCTCAAGACACATGAGACCACAAATTATTTTACATATTTTAACTTTTTTCATTTTTACCTTAATGCTGCAAAAATTGCCTATATTTCATAATTTTTTTAAATTTTTTAAATAAAGATGGGATCTTAGTCACACAATATGGCCATATTCTGCTCAGCCAGTCACCACTTACAAGGTGTCCCACAAAAGACAGGTCCTAACTCTAAAATTTAGCCAAGCTAAGCTCAAGAATACAATTCTAATATATCAAAATAGAATTTCCAATCTCTCATCCAGACTGCATGGGATGAGGCTTCCTGGCTACATGTTATTACACATACTTCAAACTTGTTTCCCAATGCTGCAAAAAATTGCCCTCTTAACACTATGAAATTAGCCAATACAATTCTAATATACCAAAATAACATTCCAACATTACAATACTATACCTCTCATCCAGTGTAAGGTTCCTCACTCTGAGTCTATGTAGCTGTACCTTTAAGGATCATCACCTTCCTCCTTTATAAGGAACTCCCTCCCAGCAGTTCATTGCTGGTTAATTGAAGTCCCTATACGATCTTCATCTCAGTCAGCCCTAAAGTGGTTTACACTTAGCAAGTGATTTCCTCCTTGCCTCCGTTTCAGCTAGCAGCTTCAAGACTTCCCTTCAAGCACCAAGCAGGAGATTACAGCGTCCTCTCTGCAAAACCTTCACTCTATCTGGCACCTGCTGTTTGGAACAGTTCCAGTCTTCTCTGAAGGCGCCGGGTACGTCATCAGCTACGGCCGCTGTGCGGTAAGCTTGTCTCTCTCCCTGCAGCTCTGTCGGATCAGCGCCGGACCTCCTCTCTCAATTCCGCTGTCTGTTAAAACAACCTAACAAGCTCCAAACATCCCCTAAGACTTTAGCTACGCAAAGGATTCAAGGTACTGCCTATTACTTGTTCCATATCTGTTATAAAGCCTTTCTGTTTATTACTGTTATTGCACTTCCCTGTTTTCAGTGAAAAACTATGTTTGGCTTATATTAATTCATTTATGTAGCTTGGGAAATTCCATCCAAAGTAGTTACATATTTGATACACACTAAACTTTAACTCTGTTATTACATAATTAACCAGCCAAAAATATACAGGACTTTTTTGTGTTCTCACTATTTTCTTGAATTTTGTTCTTATCGTCCTGTTTAAAGTATACAAATAAGTAATGGATATGAGTACTATGTCTGAACACCTAAAAAATGTATCTGACAGGGTTGAAATGCTTGCCAGCTCATTTCACGAATTGCAGATAGAAACACTAGCTGCTAAACCAGGCCAGAATTAACACCATCCTGAACCTACAGTTTCCACTCCAGAGAAATTTTCTGGCAATCGCTCTCAATTCAGAGAGTTCAGAAACTCCTGTATGTTATTGTTTGAACTAAAACCTAAAACATACGCTTCTGAAAGAACTAGAGTTCTAACCGTCATGTCTTATTTAAGGGGAGAGCCCAGGGCATGGGCAGACACCTTTTTTGAAAAACAGGATCCTATCCTAGGATCTCTGGACGCTTTCTTTTCAGAAATGTCCACACTCTACGATGATCCTTACAAGCAAATCTCAGCAGAAAATAACCTTAGAGCGTTGAAACAAAATAAAAATGCTGTTGAAACTTACATAACTCAGTTTAAGATCTTTGTCACTGATTCATTGTGGAATGAGATTTTACTGAGAAATCAATTTCATCTGGGATTAAGTGAGGAGCTTAAAGATGAACTTTCGCGGATTGGAATACCAGACACCTTGGAGGAGCTGTATACGGTGTCCATATCCATTGATCGGCGTTTGAGGGAGAGACGGTCTGAAAAATCTGGCTTCACAAAAAGAGCCCCTGCACTACCTTCTCCTTCTTCTGGGAAAGATTTCCCACAACCTATGGAAATAGGCTTTATTAAAGGCCCCTTATCCACACAAGAAAAATCTAGAAGGAAAACTCTGAACCTATGTTTATATTGTGCTTCCCCTAAGCACGAGGTAAAGGACTGCCCCCTATTGGCAAAACAGAAATTAGGTAAGAGTGATCTTCCTCTAACTAACTTTTTCTCTAAGACTACTACTACTAAATATCTAACACTGCCCATCTCTTTACAGTGGGAACACTGCAAGATCCGGACTATAGCCATAATTGACACAGGGTCCTGTGGTAATTTCATTGACGTGAATTTTGTGAAAGTTAATAAAATTCCTTTGATCACTAAGCACATCCCAGTCTCTGTGAAGGTTATTGATGGTACTCTTTTACCTAGTGGTCCACTCACTCACCAAACCATTCCCCTTCAGTGTTTATTACACTTTTAATATATACAACTTGCTTCGTTGTGTCTTCTTGGACATCCTTTTGGAGTCATATTATACCTCTGCTGGAGGCGGGACGGTGCCTTCCTGACTGATAGCCCGTTTGGTGAATACCTTTCTTGGCTTGCAGGAATCTTTGCCCAGGAGGAGAGTTTACCGGACAACTCTGAGGTTCCGGTCTGCCTAGCTAGCACTACATCTTGGTGCTTTTATACACGTGAGTGGTTCTAAACTACTATCTTAAAATCTGATATAATATACGGAATTATGCTATGTGGCGCCTTCTCTATTTCATTATAGATTCACCCCATTATAATATTCACTGACCATAAGAACCTGCAATATCTGCAATCCAATAAAACTCTCTCCTCCAGGCAAATACGATGGAGTCTTTATTTTTCAAGGTTTAACTACATTATAACTTATAGGCCTGGAGAAAAGAACGGGAAGGCCGATGCTCTCTCTAGACAACATACGATAACTACACCTAACCTTACGCCAACCACTATAATTCCTCGAGACTGTATTCTAGGATTCATAGGAGATATCGTACCACAGATGAAACTTGCTCAAAATTCTGATGACAACAGACCTACAGATGGTCTTACCATGCACACAGATGGGTTGCTATACAAAGAAAAGAAATTGTATATACCAGCTTCCTTCCGTTCACTGGTGTTGAAAAATGTTCATGACTCACCTTTAGCTGGTCACATGGGTGCAACTAAGACCACTGAACTCATCTTTCGTTCTTATTGGTGGCCTGGAATCAGAAAATCACTTAAAACCTTTTTATCTAATTGTACTATCTGTGCCACCTCAAAACATTCCAAACAACGTCCAATTGGTTTTCTACAACCACTTCAAGCCCCTTTGAGACCCTGGGATAAGGTCTCCATGGACTTCATCGTTGAGTTACCCAGATCCAATGGGTTTACTACTATCTTTGTTATCACCGACCTGTTTTCTAAGATGGTCCATTTCATCCCCACTACTGCTCTTCCTACGTCTAAGCATACTGCTGAACTCTTCATTAGAGAGGTGATTCGTTTACATGGAATACCGAAATCTGTAGTCAGTGACCGGGGAACACAGTTCACATCCAGGTTTTGGAAACATCTTTGTAAGGCTTTGCATATTGAACAATGCCTCACGACTTCTTTTCACCCCCAGTCAAATGGGCAGACTGAGCGAATGAATCAAGTTGTAGAACAATATCTGAGATGTTACTGCTCTCAAGAGCAGAATGCTTGGGTGTCTTATTTACCTTTGGCAGAGCTTGCACTTAACAACCATGTAAGCTCTTCCACTGGTTTCAGCTCTTTTTACATAAACTATGGACTCCATCCCCGTAATGATCTCTTACCCAAGATCGATTCGCCATGTCCTCAGGTGAACGATACTGTTAATGACATTTCATGCATATTTTCTTCCGCACGGGCTCATATTCTTGAATCCCAGGCCTCCCAAAGTAGGTACTACAACCTCCGCCATAGGGACAGTCCGCAGTATACGGTTGGGCAGCGGGTCTGGCTCTCTACTAAGAACTTGAAGTTGCGCTATCCCTGTAGGAAATTGGGTAGGACTTACATTGGACCTTTTGCTATCACCTCAATACATAATCCAGTTACTGTTACTTTGGATCTTCCACCCACTTTGCGGGTACATCCCACCTTCCACGTTTCCTTGGTGAAACCCTGTACTTCTGCTGTTCCTACTCCCATTTTGCAACCTGACGTGGTGGGTTCGGACCCTCAGGAGGAATTCCAGGTCCATAGCATCCTTGATTCCCGTCTTCTCCGTGGTCAACTCTACTATCTGGTCCATTGGTTGGGTTATGGGCATGAGGAGGATTCCTGGGAGCCGGCTTCCAACCTCTCTGCTCCCCGTCTCGTCTCCCTTTTCCATCGGAGACACCCGGACAGACCTCGTCCGTGAAACCTCGCTGTGGTTTCCTTGAGGGGGGGGGCCTATGTAAGGTTCCTCGCTCTGAGTCTATGTAGCTGTACCTTTAAGGATCATCACCTTCCTCCTTTATAAGGAACTCCCTCCCAGCAGTTCATTGCTGGTTAAATGAAGTCCCTATACGATCTTCATCTCAGTCAGCCCTAAAGTGGTTTACACTTAGCAAGTGATTTCCTCCTTGCCTCCGTTTCAGCTAGCAGCTTCAAGACTTCCCTTCAAGCATCAAGCAGGAGATTACAGCGTCCTCTCTGCAAAACCTTCACTCTATCCGGCACCTGCTGTTTGGAACAGTTCCAGTCTTCTCTGAAGGCGCCGGGTACGTCATCAGCTACGGCCACTGTGCGGTAAGCTTGTCTCTCTCCCTGCAGCTCTGTCGGATCAGCGCCGGACCTCCTCTCTCCTGTTCCGCTGTCTGCTAAAACAACCTAACAAGCTCCAAACATCCCCTAAGACTTTAGCTACGCAAAGGATTCAAGGTACTGCCTATTACTTGTTCCATATCTGTTATAAAGCCTTTCTGTTTATTACTGTTATTGCACTCCCCTGTTTTCAGTGAAAAACTATGTTTGGCTTATATTAATTCATTTATGCAGCTTGGGAAATTCCATCCAAAGTAGTTACATATTTGATACACACTAAACTTTGACTCTGTTATTACATCCAGACTGCATGGGATGAGGTTTTCTGGCTTTATATACACACAGTTAAATATCTGTGTCTGGAACACACCTGAACTGGGTGGAGTGCTTTAAACCAAAAGGGCTTTGGTCAGTTTCCCCAGTGATAAATCAGTAAGAAATAATGGTTAAGCACATCTAATAAAAGCATATGTTTTTAAATGCACATATTGTGGAGTGCTGCCAAAGTGACCACAATATGTGCATTTAAAAACATATGCTTTTATTAGATGTGCTTAACCATTATTTCTTACTGCAAAATGTTGAAAAGATTTAAAGAGACAGTGAATCCATATAACTATTGATCTACATTAGACTTGTGCATGGCCGAAAAATTTGTTTTGTTTCGGTTCGAATCGATTCAGATGTTTTTGAATTTCGGTTCGGATCAATTCGAATTCGGAAAAATTTGAATGAATTCGTTTCAGATTCGTTTCGGATTCATTCGGATTCGAATAAATTCGGCTGGATTCGGTTCTGTTTGATTCGGAAATTCTGAATTTTGGTATGTGTTAGGTGGGATGTGCTGTGTATTAGACTAGTATTATGTACTGTATGTTAGGTGTAACCCATAGCAGAGTGATATAACCTAATATACTGTACAATACTAGTATAATCCATGGCCATCCGAATGTAACGAATAAATCCGAACTAATTCGGATTTAGTCGGTAGATTCAGTACTACCGTAATTCGGAAATTCAAATCGATCCGAATCTCAGAATTTAAAAAATTCGGCCGAATTTCGATTCGGAACAAATCAAAACGCACATGTCTAATCTACATATAATTTAACATCCCACTCTGAATTTAGACCAGCTGGCATCCTGGAATCCAGTTGAAAAATCCAGAAGACTTCTCTTTTACTAAGAGTTATTCCTCTGTTCCCCCCTCTTGGGTGTCTGGGAATCAGCTGGATACCTTGGAATGACAACAAAGAGCTGTCAGAATTATGTTTACTTTTGAAATGCAGAGAGATTAGGGTGGTGGACTCAGGGTCCTCAATTGAACGTAAATGTTCCAGAAAACGGTCCTTGAGGGCACGTGTCGTTTGTTTAACATATTGCCTCAAACACCCCCTGCAGGTCAAAAGATAAATGACATAGCAAGAGCTACAAGTCATATGTTCCTGAATTTGAAAAATCTTTTTATTTACAGTGGATACAAAGCTAGTACCAAAAGAAGCATAGGAGCAGGATTTACTTCTCCTGCTACCACACTTGAAAAATCCAGGTTTAATGGACAACCAATTTTTATTTTGTTTGTCCCTTGGCAACATCGAAGGTGATAATTCATTACCTAATGTTTTAGCTTTATGTGACACAAAGCATATACCTTCTTTGATAATGCAATTTAAACTCTCATCTGTCTAGCCTTACGCACTACATTACAAATTCTACCATATTCTACACTATATGTAGTGATGAATTTTGGTTTGTTAAACCTATCCTGTCTCTTAGATTCACCAGACTGAAAAAGATCTTTTCTTTCTGTTTGATCCACTTTATTTTTAATCTGCTCTGAAGATAGAAGATGCCGCCTGGATGAAGATGGAGCCGCCTGCTGCCTGGATGAAGATGGAGCCGCCTGGATGAAGATGGAGCCGCCTGGATGAAGATCCTTCAAGCAGGACTTCAAAAACCTAAGCTGCCTTACACTGACACCTAACATTACAAAAATAAAAAACCTACCATTAAAAAAAATAAAAAACACTATAATTACAAAAAATAAAAAAAACTACCATTACAAAAAATAACAAATGAAATTATCCAAAACAATAAAAATTATTCCTATTCTTATACCTCTTTTAAAAAAAAAACACCCCAAAATAAAAAAACCCTAATCTATAATAAACTACCAAGAGCCCTTAAAAGGGCTTTTTGTAGGGCATTGCCCTAAAAAAATCAGCTCTTTTGCTAAAAAAGAAAAACAAACACCTCCTAACAGTATACAAACCCCCACCCCCCAAACCAGCAAAATAAAAATAAAGTTAAACCTAATCTACCCATTGCTCTGAAAAGGGCATTTGTATGGGCATTGCTCTTAAAAGGACATTCAGCTCTTTTCCTGCCCATTAAAAATAAAAAAATGGCTATTCTAAAAAAAACACCCCAAAAAGAAAAAAACACATTACACTAAATAACAAATGAATTATACAAAAAATAAAAATTATTTCTGAAATTAGTGTTCAGAAGGACCGGTCCCTAGATCGCCGAGGGGGGTCTTACCTACAGCCCACGATACAGCCCAGCAGTCCACACGATGCGTTCAAGATAGAGCAACTAACAAGAAACAAGCAAACTGATCATCATGGCAAGTTAGCTTTGAAAAGGGGTATCGGCTAGACAATACACTTTTACAGGAGAGTCGGTTCTGCTAAGTTTGGGGACTATCCTTGTCTGGACTTGCTACTTTCCTCCATACGTACTAGTATTTCCTTTAATTATATTACGCTGCCTTGGTTCTGTAATAATCAAACGTTTATTACGTAGGATGCCCTATTTTACATGACTCAGTGGTATTCAAGTATTTAACCCATGTGTGTCATCATTGGCTGTTTATCTTAGACCCCTATAGGAAATGACACGCTTTTACTGTTATCCCTTGGTTGCAATGGATTATTTGAGCTACCGGGTGATGAATCCACATGTACATATTGCCCAGAACTTCAGGTATTTGCTATGAATGCCCATTTGTTTATTTGAGTGGAGTAAGAAGTATAGCAGGTTAACCTTTAGACTCATCTAGCAAACTTTTTATGGTAAAAGATATCAGTTAATTAGGGACCTTGCTTAAAGGAATTCTGTATAGCACAAATTGCCCTTATTATGGGGGTTGACACCACTCAGATAACTGTTAAACTAATGTTGTCCTCCTAGTTCAAAATTCCCTTCCTCTTTGTATCCGCGACATTGATTGCCTAGCTATATTAAATGCAGCTGACACTTCCTTCACCCTCCCTATCATACGCAACCACATATCAAGCTCTGCTCTATGTTTAAGTTGCAATTGTTTATATACTGCTCAATAGGGGTTACATCCTAATTGTCTTCATATTTATCTCCGAGGTACCTTTTTTCATTGCCATGAGGAGTGCCAGAAGACTACATTTAAGAAACCAGGAAAAAAAAAAATCTATACACATTTAACTATCTCTCTCCAACTCATATAGCAGAATAACTGTCAACTCTACTGGGTCCCTTAAAGGCTTCCATAAAAGCCCCTGCTTATTTGTCCCATGTTTAAGTTTTAAAAAGTCTGCAGAATACAATTTGCTAATATGGCCCCTTCCCCTTAAATTACACCATCCTTTAACCGGCTTCCACGATACTATGATAAACTGGGACATCACTATGGACACTCATATAAGTAATCAACATAGATCATCATACTTATTTTGGAAACCAGGTATGACCCTCTTAGAACTTATGTTGCCTCTGTAAGTAGATAGTGACCTCCCACTGTTGTGTATCTGACCCCATATATACGTTAGTTCCTGCTCTCGATCTAATTTGATATTGGAAATTGTCTATGTCTTTGTAATGTATACCCCCACAAAGAACTACCCTTCCTTATCATAGTTGAATGCCCCCAACTTGTCACCCTCAACACTAGTATGGTCACCCCAGATAGCTCCGTCCTCCCATCCCCCTTTTTTCTAATAAGAGTGGCTCTTGCCCACTGGATTCTCTTCCCCCTCTTCATCCTTTAACCCAAGAGTAACCAACCTATAAGCTTCCTCCCACACATCCTACTTTCACCAGCTCATTTTGGTCCAAAAGTGGCCCCTCTGGCACAGGGAGGAGCATTTTCATTTTCATTTCCTCTGTTTCACCATATAATATAAAAAAGAAGTCCCACCTACCTTAGCCCAGTCCAGTTTACAATGCAGTAGCAGAACTTGTTTAATGGTCTAACTCCTTCATGTTTACCCCTTTTGGCAGACTTCAATACCACATTGCATTGCGGACAGCTACAACTTTAGATAAGCCCCGTATACTATTAGGTTGGCCCTAGTGCTTACCCAGCTTAATCTTTGCTCGTTGATTAAGGGACTAACAGCTATGTTGTTGTTCGTAATATTATAGTTCTGTTAATGTATAATTTATTATTTTTTTTCTTTATTTTCTGTATTATTCTGGTGTGTGGATGAACCTGTTTGTAATATTGGCTCATGACATCAATAAAAATTATTTAAAAAACAAACAAAAAAAACCTAACATTAACCCCTCTTTAGGTACTCACAGTTGCTGAAGTCCGGCTTGAAAGATCTTTATTTATTTTAACTACTTAGTTAGTAAAAAAATACACCTAGATTACGAGTCTTGCGTTAGCCTTAAAAAGCAGCGTTGAGAGGTCCCAACGCTGCTTTTTTCCTAACGCTGGTATTACGAGTTTTGCAGGTACAGGTGTACCGCTCATTTTTTTGGCCAGACTCAGCAATACCACAAATCCACTTACATAAATTGCGTATCCTCTTTTTTCAATGGGACTTGCATAACGCCGGTATTACGAGTCTACAAAAAAGTGAGTACCGCATTTAAAAGTCAGTAGTTAAGAGTTTTATGGGCTAACGCCGTAGTATAAACCTCTTAACTAAAGTGCTAAAAAGTACACTAACACCCATATACTACCTATTAACCCCTAAACCGAGCCCCCCCCCCCCACATCGTAAACACTAAAAAAATATTTTTAACCCCTAATCTGCTGAACCGGACATCGCCGACACTATAATAAGCATATTAACCCCTAAATCGCCGCCCTCCCTCATCGCAAACAGTAGTTAAATTTTATTAACCCCTAATCTGCCATACCTAACATCGCCGACACCTACCTACATTTATTAACCCCTAATCTGCCGCCCCCAACGTCACAGCAACTATATTAAATGTATTAACCCCTAAATCTAAGTCTAACCCTAACACCCCCCGTAACTTAAATATAATTTAAATAAATCTAAATAAAATTACTATCATTCACTAAATTATTCCTATTTAAAACTAAATACTTACCTATAAAATAAACCCTAAGATACCTACAATATAACTAATAGTTACATTGTAGCTAACTTAGGGTTTTTTTTTATTTTACAGGCAACTTTGTATTTATTTTAACTAGGTAGAATAGTTATTAAATAGTGATTAACTATTTAATAGCTACCTAGTTAAAAAAAAGACAAATATACTTGTAAAATAAATCCTAACCTAAGTTACAATTACACCTAACACTACACTATAATTAAATTAATTACCTAAACTAACTACAATTAAATACAATTGAAATAAATTATCTAAAGTATGAAAAAAACCACTAAATTACAGAAAATAAAATAATTACAATTTTTTTAAGCTAATTACACCTAATCTAATCCCCCTAATAAAATAAAAAAGCCCCCCTGTCAGGGTGCCAGGAATCAGACTGAGACGTGAAGTGCAAAAATAATCACACCTTTTATTAATAGCAAAAAATAATAAAAAAGTCCACAAATCAAATAGCAAGCCACGAGTCAAAACCAGAGCTGGAAGTCAGACGAGCCGAGTCAGGAGCCAAAGCGAATAGTCAGACGAGCCGGAACCAGGAACAAGGAAAACAGCAGAGTCAGGAACAAGCCAGAGATCAGGAACCAGGAAGGACGTCAGGCAGTCAGGTAATACACAGGAACTCTCACAAACAGGTCTGAGACAACGCAAAGGCAAAGCATACTGAACAGAGGCCCTTTAAATAATAAGTGATGACATCACAATTCTGAGACTGCATCCTGTCTCACACCGATGATGCACACCAGTCTGGCCATAAAAGGAAGTGCAGGAAATGAGCAGCATCCCCCACAATGCACCATAGTCAGGAAGAGAGGTGAGTAAAATGGCTGCCAGCAGCACATGGCAAACACAACAGGGAAAAAAACCCTGACACCCCCAAAATAATAAAAAGCCCTACCCTATACTAAATTACAAATAGCCCTTAAAAGGGCCTTTTGCGGGGCATTGCCCCAAAGTAATCAGCTCTATTACCTGTAATAAAAAATACAATACCCCCCAACATTAAAACCCACCACCCACACACCCAACCCTACTCTAAAACCCACCCAATCCCCCCTTAATAAAACCTAACACTAACCCCTTGAAGATCACCCTACCTTGAGAAGTCTTCACCCAGCCGGGCCAAAGTCCTCCAGATGGGCAGAAGTCTTCATCGAAGCCGGCCAGAAGAGGTCCTCCAGACGGGCAGAACTCTTCATCCAGGCGGCATCTTCTATCTTCATCCATCCGGTGCGGAGCAGGTCCATCTTCAAGACATCCGTCGCGGAGCATCTTCTTCCAACTGAAGAATGAAGGTTCCTTTAAATGACGTCATCCAAGATGGCGTCCCTTGAATTCCGATTGGCTGATAGAATTCTATCAGCCAATCGGAATTAAGGTAGAAAAAATCCTTTTGGCTGAGCCAATCCGCCAATAGGATTGAACTTCAATAGGATTTTTTCTACCTTAATTCCGATTGGCTGATAGAATTCTATCAGCCAATCGGAATTCAAGGGACACCATCTTAGGAATAATTTAGTTAATGATAGTTATTTTATTTAGATTTATTTAAATTATATTTAAGTTAGGGGGGTGTTAGGGTTAGGGTTAGACTTAGATTTAGGGGTTAATAAATTTAATATAGTGGAGGCGACTTTGGGGGCGGCAGATTAGGGGTTAATAAGTGTAGGTAGGTTGCGGCGAAATTGGGGGTGGAAGATTAGGGGTTAATAAATACAATGTAGGGTTCTGCGATGTTGGGGGCATCAGATTAGGGGTTCATAAGTATAATGTAGGTGGCGGCGGTGTCGGGGGTGGCGGATTATGGGTTAATAAGTGTTAGGTGTAGACATAAAAAGTATTTCCCCATAGGAATCAATGGGGCTGTGTTAGGAGCTTTACGCTGCTTTTTTGCAGGTGTTAGTGTTTTTTTCAGCCGGCTCTCCCCCATTGATTCCTATGGGGAAATTGTGCACAAGCACGTTTTAGCAGCTCACCGCTAACGTAAGCAGCGATGGTATTGAGGTGAGATGTGGAGCTAAATTTTGCTCTACGCTCACTTTTTGCGGCTAACACCGGGTATCTAAAAACCCATAATACCAGCGTTACTGTAGGTGAGCGGTGAGGTGAGCGGTGAGGGAAAACTGCTCATTAGCACGGCACAGCCTTACCGACAAAACTCGTAATCTAGGCGATAGTTAATAACTATTTACTAACTAGTCTACCTAGTTAAACTAAATACAAACTTACCTGTGAAATAAAAACCTAACGGCTAGATTACGAGTTTTGCTTAATAAAGGGTGTGGTACTAACTTGCACGTTATTGTCACCGCTCACTTTCCTACAGCACTGGTATTACAGGAAATTGTGCACAAGCACGTTTTAGCAGCTCACCGCTAACGTAAGCAGCGATGGTATTGAGGTGAGATGTGGAGCTAAATTTTGCTCTACGCTCACTTTTTGCGGCTAACACCGGGTATCTAAAAACCCATAATACCAGCGTTACTGTAGGTGAGCGGTGAGGTGAGCGGTGAGGGAAAACTGCTCGTTAGCACGGCACAGCCTTACCGACAAAACTCGTAATCTAGGCGATAGTTAATAACTATTTACTAACTAGTCTACCTAGTTAAACTAAATACAAACTTACCTGTGAAATAAAAACCTAACGGCTAGATTACGAGTTTTGCTTAATAAAGGGTGTGGTACTAACTTGCACGTTATTGTCACCGCTCACTTTCCTACAGCACTGGTATTACAGGTTTTTACAAACCCGGAGTTAAAAGGCAAGAAGTAAGTGTAGAGAAAAATTGAGCTCCATACCGCACTCCAATACCAGTGCTGCTTAAGTCAGCGGTGAGCTGGTTGTACATGCTCGTGCACGATTTCTCCATAGACATCAATGGGGAGAGTCGGCTGAAAAAAAGCCTAACACCTGCAAAAAAGCAGTGTAAAGCTCCGTAACGCAGCCCCATTGATTCCTATGGGGAAACACATTATACTTACTAACACCTAATCTGCCGCTCCGGACATCGTCGCCACCTACATTATACATATGAACCCCTAATCTGCTGCCCCCAACATCGCCGACACCTACATTATATTTATTAACCCCTAATCTGCCGCCCCCAACGTCGCTGCCAATATAATAAACATATTAACCCCTAAACCGCCGCACTCCCGCATCACAAACATTAGTTAAATATTATTAACCCCTAATCTGCCGCCCCTAACATCGCCGCCACCTACCTACATTTATTAACCCCTAATCTGCCGCCCCTAACGTCGCCGCCACTCTAACCCCTAAACCTAAGTCTAACCCTAAGACCCCCTAACTTAAATATAATTAAAAGAAATCTAAATAAAACTTACTATTAATTACTAAATAATTCCTATTTAAAACTAAATACTTACCTGTAAAATAAACCCTAAGCTAGCTACAATATAACTAATAGTTACATTGTATCTAGCTTAGGGTTTATTTTTATTTTACAGGCAAGTTTGTATTTATTTTAACTAGGTAGAATAGTTACTAAATACTGTAGTTATTAACTATTTAATAACTACCTAGCTAAAATAAATACAAATTGACCTGTAAAATAAAATCTAACTTGTCTTACACTAACACCTAACCGAACCCTACAATTAAATAAATTCCCTAAATCAAATACAATTAACTAAATAAAATACAATTAGCTAAATTACAAAAAAAAACCCACTAAATTAAAGAAAATAAAAAACAAATTACAAGATATTTAAATTAATTACCCCTAATCTAATAGCCCTATCAAAATAAAAAAAGCCCACACAAAATAAAAAAAACCTAGCCTAAACTAAACTATTAATAGCCCTTAAAAGGGCCTCTTGCAAGGCATTGCCCAAAAAGAAATCAGCTCTTTTACCTGTCAAAAAAAATACAAACAACCACCCCAACAGTAAAACCCACCACCCACACAACCAACCCCCCAAATAAAAGCTTAACTAAAAAATCATAAGCTCCTCATTGCCCTGAAAAGGACATTTGGATGGGCATTGCCCTTAAAAGGACATTTAGCTCTATTGCAGCCCAAACCCCTAATCTAAAATTAAAACCCACCCAATACACCCTTAAAAAATCCTAACACTAACCCCCGAAGATCCACTTACAGCTTTGAAGACCGGACATCCATCCTTAACGAAGCCGGGAGAAATCTTCATCCAAGCGGCAAGAAGTCCTCAAACAAGCGGGGAGAAGTCTTCATCCAAGCCGGCAGAAGTGGTCCTCCAGACGGGCAGAAGTCTTCACCCAGACGACATCTTCTATCTTCATCCTTCCGAAGCGGAGTGGCTCCATCTTCAAGACATCCTGCGCGGAGCATCCTCTTCAATCGACGACTTCTTCTACAATGAAGGTTCCTTTAAATGACATCATCCAAGATGGCGTCCCTTAGATTCCGATTGGCTGATAGAATTCTATCAGCCAATCATAATTAAGGTTGAAAAAATCCTATTGGCTGATGCAATCAGCCAATAGGATTGAACTTCAATCCTATTGGCTGATCCAATCAGCCAATAGGATTGAGCTTGCATTCTATTGGCTGTTCCAATCAGCCAATAGAATGCAAGCTCAATCCTATTGGCTGATTACATCAGCCAAAAGGATTTTTTCAACCTTAATTCCGATTGGCTGATAGAATTCTATCAGCCAATCGGAATCTAAGTGACGCCATCTTGGATGACGTCATTTAAAGGAACCTTCATTGTAAAAGAAGCCGTCGATTGAAGACTATGCTCTGCGCCGGATGTCTTGTAGATGGAGCCACTCCGCATCGGAAGGATGAAGATAGAAGATGCCGTCTTGGTGAAGACTTCTGCCCGTCTGGAGGACCATTTCTGCTGGCTTCATTGAGGACATCTTGCCACTTGGATGAAGACTTCTCCCGGCTTCGTTGAGGATGGATGTTCGGTCTTCAAAACTGTAAGTGGATCTTCGGGGGTTAATGTTAGGATTTTTTAAGGGTGTATTGGGTGGATTTTATTTTTAGATTAGGGGTTTGGGCTGCATTAGAGCTAAATGCCCTTTTAAGGGCAATGCCCATCCAAATGCCCTTTTCAGGGCAATGGGGAGCCTAGGCTTTTTTAGTTAGGCTTTTATTTGGGGGGTTGGTGGTGTGGGTGGTGGGTTTTACTGTTGGGGTGGTTGTTTGTATTTTTTTGACAGGTAAAAGAGCTGATTTCTTTGGGGCAATGCCCTGCAAAAGTCCCTTTTAAGGGCTATTGGTAGTTTAGTTTAGGCTAGGTTTTTTTTATTTTGGGTGGGCTTTTTTATTTTGATAGGGCTATTAGATTAGGTGTAATTAGTTTAAAGATCTTGTAATTTGTTTTTTATTTTCTGTAATTTAGTGGGGTTTTTTTGTAATTTAGCTAATTGCATTGAATTTAGTTAAAGGACCAGTCAACACATTAGATTTGCATAATCAACAAATTCAAGATAACAAGACAATTCAATAGCACTTAGTCTGAACTTCAAATGAGTAGTAGATTTTTTTATAATAAATTTCAAAGTTATGTATATTTCCACTCCCCTTGTACCATGTGATAGCAATCAGCCAATTACAAATGCATATACGTATAGTCTGTGAATTCTTGCACATGCTCAGTAGGATCTGGTGACTCAAAAAATGTAAATATAAAAGACTGTGCACATTTTTTTTAATGGAAGTAAATTGGAAAGTTGTTTAAAATTACATGCTGTATCTGAATCATGAAAATTTAATTTAACCTGAGTGTTCCTTTAATTGTATTTAATTTAGGGAATTTATTTAATTGTAGGGTTAGGTTAGGCGTTAGTGTAAGACAGGTTAGGTTTTATTTTACAGGTCAATTTGTATTTATTTTAGCTAGGTAGTTATTAAATAGTTAATAACTATTTAGTAACTATTCTACCTAGTTAAAATAAATAGGTATTATTTAGTTAAAGGGACACTGAACCCAAATTTTTTCTTTCGTGATTCAGATAGAACATGCAATTTTAAGCAACTTTCTAATTTACTCCTATTATCAAATTTTCTTCATTCTTTTGGTATCTTTATTTAAAAAGCAAGAATATAAGTTTAGATGCCGGCCCATTTTGGAGAGCAACCTGGGTTGTTCTTGCTGATTGGTGGATAAATTCACCCACCAATAAACAAGTGCTGTCCAGAGTACTAAACCAAAAATTGGCTGGCTCCTTACCTTAGATGCCTTCTTTTTCAAATAAAAATAGCAAGAGAACTAAGAAAATTAGATAATAGGAGTAAATTAGAAAGTTGCTTAAAATTGCAGGCTCTATTTGAATCACGAAAGAAAAAAAATTGGGTTCAGCGTCCCTTTAATAATTGTAACTTTAATTTAGGTCTATTTTAATTATGTTAAAGTTAGGGGGTGTTAGGTTTAGGGTTAGGGTTACGGTTAGGGTTAGGTTTAAGGGTTAATATAGTTTAATTTATGTTGTTGCGATTTGGGGGCCAGCGATTTAGGGGTTAATAGGTTTAGGTAGTGTTGGCGGTATGGGGGAGCAGTTTAGGGGTTAATAGGTTTAGTTAGTGTTGGCGATGTCGGGTAATGGCGGTTTAGGGGTTAATACTTTATTTAGTTATTTAGTTAGTGTTGACGATGTTTGGGAATGGAGATTTAGGGGTCAATATGTTTAGGTAGTGTTGGCGATGTGGGGGAACAGCGGTTTAGGGGTTAATAACTTTATTTAGTGATTTAGTTAATGTTGGCGATGTTTGGGAATGACAGTTTAGGGGTTAATAGGTTTAGGTAGTGTTGGCGATGTGGGGGGGGTGCGGTTTAGTGATTAATAGAAGCATAAAACTAGGGAACTAGCTCAACAAAATATTTTAGCAACTAGTATGTATAATTACTTGGTGCAGACCCAAAGACACTATAACCTAGACTACGAGTTTTGGGTTAGGGTTAAAAAGCAGCGTTGAGAGGTCCTAACGCTGCTTTTTAATGCCCGCTGGTATTATGAGTCCTGCAGGTACAGGTGTACCGCTCACTTTTTTGGCCAGACTCGGAAATACCGCAAATCCACTTACGTTAATTGCATATCCTCTTTTTTCAATGGGACTTGCATAGCGCTGGCATTACGAGTCTGACCAAAAGTGAGCGGCAGACCCTCTCCTGTCAAGCCTGGTACCGCATTTTAAAGTCAGTAGTTAAGAGTTTTACACTACAACGCCGTAGCATAAAACTCTTAACTAAAGTGCTAAAAAGTACACTAACACCCATAAACTACCTATTAACCATTAAACCGAAGCCCTCCCGCATCGCAAACACTAAAGTAAAATTTTTAACCCCTAATCTGCCGAACCGGACATCTCGCCACTATAATAAATATATTAACCCCTAAACCGCCACACCCCCGCCTCGCAAACACTAGTTAAATATTATTAATCCCTAATCTGCTGTCCCTAACATCGCCGACACCTACCTACATTTATTAACCCCTAATCTGCCGCCCCCAACGTCGCCGCCACTATAATAAAGATATTAACCCCTAAACCTAAGTCTAACCTTAAACCCCCCAACTTAAATATAATTACAATAAATCTAAATAAAATTTACTACAATTCTCTAAATTATTCCTATTTAAAACTAAATACTTACCTATAAAATAAACCCTAAGCTAGCTACAATATAACTAATAGTTACATTGTAGCTAGCTTAGGGTTTATTTTTATTTTACAGGCAACTTTGTATTTATTTTAACTAGGTACAATAGTTACTAAATAGTTATTAACTATTTAATAACTACCTAGCTAAAATAAATACAAATTGACCTGTAAAATAAAACTGATTGGAACAGCCAATAGAATGCGAGCTCAATCCTATTGGCTGATTGCATCAGCCAATAGGATTGAACTTCAATCCTATTGGCTGATTGCATCAGCCAATAGGATTTTTCCTACCTTAATTCCGATTGGCTGATAGAATTCTATCAGCCAATCGGAATTGAAGGGATGCCATCTTGGATGATGTCATTTAAAGGAACCTTCATTCGTCGGGTAGTCATCGGCCGAGAAGGATGCTCCACGTCGGATGTCTTGAAGATGAACACGCTCCGCTCTGGATGGATGAAGATAGAAGATGCCATCTGGATGACCTCTTCTGCCCAGCTTGGATGAAGACTTCTGCCTGTCTGGAGGACCACTTCTGCCCGGTTGGGTGAAGACGTCTTACGGTAGGGTGATCTTCAAGGGGTTAGTGTTAGGTTTTTTTAAGGGGGGATTGGGTGGGTTTTAGAGTAGGGTTGGTTGTATGGGTGGTGGGTTTTAATGTTGGGGGGGTATTTGTACTTTTTTTACAGGTAAAAGAGCTGATTACTTTGGGGCAATGCCCCGCAAAAGGCCCTTTTAAGGGCTATTTGTAATTTAGTGTAGGGTAGGGCTTTTTTATTTTGTTAGGGGGATTAGATTAGGTGTAATTAGTTTAAAAATGTTGTCATTATTTTATTATTTTCTGTAATTTAGTGTTTGCTTTTTATCGTACTTTAGATAATTTTTTTAAATTGTAATTAATTGTATTTAGTTAAGGGAATTTATTTAATTATAGTGTAGTGTTAGGTGTAATTGTAACTTAGGTTAGGTTTTATTTTACAGGTAAATTTGTCTTTATTTTAACTAGGTAGTTATTAAATAGTTAATAACTATTTAATAACTATTGTACCTAGTTAAAATAAATACAAAGTTGCCTGTAAAATAAAAAATAAACCCTAAGCTAGCTACAATGTAACTATTAGTTATATTGTAGCTAGCTTATGGTTTATTTTATAGGTAAGTATTTAGTTTTAAATAGGAATAATTTAGTGAATTGTATTAATTTTATTTAGATTTATTGTAATTATATTTAAGTTAGGGGGGGTTAGGGGTAGGGTTAGACTTAGGTTTAGGGGTTAATAACTTTATTATAGTGGTGGCGACGTTGTGGGCGGCAGATTAGGGGTTAATAAGTGTAGGTAGGTTGCGGCGACATTGGGAGCGGCAGATTAGGGGTTAATAAATATAATGTAGGTGTCGGCGATGTTGGGGGCAGCAGATTAGGAGTTAATAATATAATGTAGCTGTCGGCGATGTCGGGGGCGGCGGATTAGTGGTTAATAAGTGTTAGATAAGGGGTGTTTAGACTCGGGGTTCATGTTATGGTGTTAGGTGTAGACATAACTTTTTTTTCCCCATAGGAATCAATGGGGCTGCGTTAGGAGCGTTACGCTGCTTTACTGCAGGTGTTAGGTTTTCAGCCGGCTCTCCCCCATTGATCCCTATGGGGAAAACGTGCATGAGCACATTTTAGCAGCTCACCACTAACGTAAGCAGCGCTGGTATTGAGGTGAGATGTGGAGCAAAATTTTGCTCTTCGCTCACTTTTTGGCAGTTAACGCTGGGTTTGTAAAAACCCATAATACCAGCGCTGTCTGCAAGTGAGCGGTGAGAGAAAACTGCTCGTTAGCACTGCACAGTCTCTAACGCAAAACTTGTAATCTAGTTGTATATTCCTTAAAAATTAAAGTTAGATACTAAGGATAAATTAGTCCTTATGAACAAAATAAAGGGACTTCAGCACTATTTTAATCAATATCAAATTGCTTTATTTAATTAATATATATTCATAGAAAGACATTTCCTGTCATCACGGCAAAGTACACACACATCCCTGAATAAAAAAATGCAACTAAATAGTGCATACTAAAGTGCAAAAGAAAAAGAAAATAGCAGTACATATCAAAACATATACAAATCTAAAATAGAAAGGCAAATCTGGCGTCCCAGATATTTGGCATCACATGCAACACCCTGCTGCACCAAACCCTGTAGGATTACAGGCTATGTCTGGGCAGGTTCTCATGGGGATCTATGCATGCACAACAAATGTTAGTGTAAAGCGATAGTATAGCAGAAACAAAATGTGCTTAATATGAAAGCGGAATCAATGTAAACGTTTCATTGTTAGCAGTTCCATTGGTAAAAGGAAGATGACTTGATTAGCGTTGCTTATATGCTTATTAAATGCAAGCTTGTTAGCAGTAGTGTGTCAGTAAATTAAGCAAAAGCAGGCAAGCGTTAACATGCAGAGATATAGAGCGTGCAGGAGTCAACACATAGTATGGAAGTTGAAGCAATCCGGACAGCAAGCAAAAACACAGCAAGCTCCATATCAGCGGTGCCGAACAGCAGCATGACACCTCTCCTTATAATTTTGTCTCCATGCATAGACATGAATATATATTAATTAAATAAAGCAATTTGATATTGATTAAAATAGTGCTGATTAAAATAGTGCTGAAGTCCCTTTATTTTGTACATAAGGACTAATTTATCCTTAGTATCTAACTTTAATTTTTAAGGAATTTAGTGGTTAATAGGTTTAGTTAGTGTCGGCAATGTCTGGGAACAGCGGTTTAGGGTTTAATAACTTTATTTAGTGATTTAGTTAGTGTTGGCGATGTGGGGGGTGCGATTTAGGGGTTAATAGGTTTAGGTAGTGTTGGCGATGCTGGGGGAAGGTGATTTAGGGGTTAATAGCTTTAATTAGTGGCGGTGTGGATGGCGGCGGCGGCGGTTTTACATAATTTTGTTTCGGAATTTGCCGGAATATTAGTTACGTTAAATTAAATCGTTTTTTCATATCCTTTCTTTATTCATATGCATTATTCTATAACTTCAGAATAGAATAATGCATATGAAATAAGAATGGATCCGAAAAAACGAACAGATCCGAAAAAACATTTTTTAAAACTTTACTAATTAGCCGAAAGGAAATTATTTTTTAAATAATTGAAAACGAATTTCGTTAATTGGCGAAACGAACATTGAACATTGAATATAGCAGACTGTGACATCCCAATAGGTTGGACATTTTGGTTGTGCACTCACACCCTGAGTAGGGACAGCTAAGAATGCTGAGTGGATAGTCCGTGTTTCTGTAGCATAGTGTTTTAGCGAATTGGGTTTGCCTTGTCTCATATAACCCTGTGATTGTTTAACTAGATCCTTTATTGGAGTCCTGTTTGGAACCACAGTGGTGGACAATAACATGCAAATACTAGGAGCTAGGTTATAGCTCTGGAAAGTGTGAGTAATACTCCTTGTCATGAGATGCAGGACACATGCAGGACACAGCAATGATGGTACCACTCTATTTTATTACAGAGCATGGAAACATACATCTATTCAGGTTGATTGTAACTAACTGTGACACAGGCTACCGGACCTAAGCCCCGCCCCCACACTAGTGACATCACATCCTGCTCTCATCACATCTTCCCCTTTTTTAAAGGCGAAGCATACATTTGAATATATTAAATAACAAGGAATACGAACAGAGTATACAACAACATTTTTTTTTCCGAACAATATATAAACAAATAGGTTCAGAAAATATAAATGCATAAATTACATCCTGACTTGGACATCGGGGTAGACTACCCTAGTCCACAGTGACCATGGGATTATTCTGCCCATACTTCCGGTCACTGTTCTAGTTAAAGTCAGTTCCTATATCAGGCCGGAAGTTTCACCACTCTTCCGCTTGATGTAACTGTCCTCTAATACAGAAGATGGTGAATAAGAGTCCGCTGGAGGCAAAGATATATCCTCGCTGTGATCTTGCTGAGGGGAAGGCACCTCTCTTAGAACAGGGGATCCCATCGGCGGTGGTACTGAGGCCTCCAGTTCCAGACTCTCAGGTACAGGCTGAAGATGTCTTCGGTTACGGCGTGTAACCGTCCCTCCATCAGTAAAGACTGTATAAGACCTTGGTTCTGGAGAGCATCCAATTACCGTAGCAGGCGCCTTCCATTTCTTCTCATCATCCAGTTTAATTCTGATACTTTGCCCCGCATTCAGTTCCTGTAAGGGCCTGACAGAATGTCTCCTGTCGTAGAAGAAACGATAACCCTTTTTGGCCTCTTCATCCCTCCTAAGGACTTCGTCCCAAGGAACAAGGCCAGGCGGCTTGAAGACACCCACTGAGGGTAAAGTGGTGCGAATCTGGCGTCCTAGCATCAGTTGTGCTAGGCTAAACCCGGTGGCTTTAATGGGCGTTGCCCTGTATGACAAGAGGGCTAGGTACGGCTCAGATTGCATTAGAATGAATTTTGTTGTTTGAACTGCCCTTTCAGCCATTCCGTTGGCCTGCGGATAATGTGGACTTGACGTGGAATGTACAAAGTCATATTCCCTGCTGAAAGCACTGAACTCTGTAGAAGCAAACTGCATACCATTATCACTCACCAGCTCCATTGGAATGCCCCACCGGGCGAACAAGCTCTTCAGACGAATGATAACGGCTTGACTTGTGATATCATTCAGAGGTGCAATTTCCAAATACCTGGAATAGTAGTCGATCACAACAAGGAACTTTTTCCCATGCAGTTCACACAAATCAGCAGCTATTTTCTGCCATGGCCCCACAGGCAGCGGAGTAGAAATCAAGGGCTCCCTTCTCTGAGTAGGCCGGCGTTCCCGGCAAAAGGCACATTTAGACACGTGATTTGCAATGTCAGAGCTGATCCCAGGCCACCACACAGCTATAGCTGCCCTTTCTCTGCACTTTGTAATGTCTAAGTGGCCATCGTGAATCCTGTTTAACGTCTCCTTCCTCATGCTAACAGGAATTATGATGCAGTCTTGGAACAGCACCAACCCCTCCAGCTCCATGAGCTGCGACCTCTCTGGCTGGTAAGAACTTAAAGACATCCAGGCTGCCCGGCTCTCGGGCCAGCCTTCTTTTATGTACTTTATAACCTCTTGCAGATCTGTTTCCAAATATGTCTCTTTCTTTATCTCCTCCAGTTTCCTTGAAGAAATGGACTTAGAGGCCAGAACTGAATCAACATACACTTTCACATCAGATTCAGTGGAGGATTCTTCAGCAGCAGCCAGCGGGAGCCTGGATAGTGTATCCGCCACAACCAGTTGTTTCCCCGGCACATGCACTGCCTGAACATTGAACCTGAGCAGTCTCATTAAAAGTCTCTGGCATCTTAAGGGTGTTTTGTCGATATCATAAGATTTGATTAGAGGGACTAGTAGTTTGTGGTCAGTCTCCAGACTAAATTTCTCCAAACCCACTAGATAACGCTGAAAGCGCTCACAGGCCCAAACTGCAGCCAGGCACTCTTTCTCAATTTGAGCGTATTTTGACTCAGCAGCCGTCAGTGTGCGGGAACAGTAGGCGATGGGCTGTAGTTTATTTTCATTTAACTGCAGGAGAGCACCCCCAACCCATACCTGCTTGCATCAGCACTAACCTGTCATGAATCAAGCCTCCAGATTAAAAAGAAAAAGAAAAGGTCTGGGAGGCATACTGCTAAGAAGGGCTGTGTGGGGATTTGAACCTGTGGCTCTGTGGTTACTATTCCTGTTTGCTTGCAAGTCAGTTTGCTTGTGTGTTGAGCCACAGCCAGTTCTAGTAATAGCAAGGAACTTAAAAGATCTGATAAATAACTATTTGCCTTACTTGTTATTACACCTGTGCAACTCACAGGTGTTCTCAATTCTGGAATTAATCAGAACCAACCCTGTGCAAAACCTCCCTATTTAAGGATGGCTTTTAGTCTGCATTAGTGTCTTCACATTGGATCTGTTTTGTCAAGTCAGAGCCTGTTTCCTGTATTTCTTTGGAGAAAGATTTCCTTTGCACCTGTTTACAAGGTATTACCAGGAGAAAGCCTTTACCTTTAAACCTGTTACCAATCTACAAGTTTGTTTCCTGCTTTATGCAATTCCTGCACTTGGCCATTGCCAAGAGAAAGATTTCCTTTGCACCTGTTTACAAGGTTTTACCAGGAGAAAGCCTTTACCTTTAAACCTGTTACCAATCTTCAAGTTTGTTTCCTGCCTTGTGCATTTCCTGCACTCAGCAATTACAAGGAGAGAGACTTTACCTTTAAACCTGTTACCAGTTTGCAAGTTGTTTCCTGCCTTGTGCATTTCCTGCACTCAGCAATTACAAGGAGAGAGACTTTACCTTTAAACCTGTTACCAGTTTGCAAGTTGTTTCCTGCATTGTGCAATTCCTGCACTCAGCAATTACAAGGAGAGAGACTTTACCATTAAACTTGCTACCTGTTTACAAGTTGTTTTCTGCCTTGTGCAAATCTTACATTTCAGTTATTACCAAGAGAAAGACTTTCCTTTTTGAATCTGCATCTCTGCTTACTAGTTTTCTTTATTTTCACTCCTGCTGTATGTGGTCTTAACATACCTGAGTAGCATATTTAAATATTCTGCAAGTATTTGCTTAAACAAAGTATTTTGTTGTTTAAATAAATTTGTTTTCATTTTCAATCAGTATGGCTTCTACTAATCTTCCTTTAAAGCAACTGTTCCAGACAATGAGGCTCTCACATGATATCCTGAGACAGAACATGACATAACCACAGTCTTTTTGGAAGGGTCGTAGAACCCCAGCACTGGGGCAGACCCCAGCAGGGACTTGGCCTGCATAAAAGCTTTTTCTTGTGAAGGTCCCCAGACCCAGGCACCGTCTTTCTTTAGCAACTCTGTGATAGGGTGTAGAACTGTTGATAAATCTGGAATAAACTTGCCCACATAATTTACAAGGCCCAATATCTGTCTCAGCTCATGTACATCAGAAGGACTTTTCATCTGTTCAATAGCACAAATTTTCTCGGGGTCTGGATTGATGCATCCCCATTGATGATATGCCCAAAGTAACATAATTCAGTTTTCCTAAAATGGCATTTCTCTTTATTTAACTTCAGCCCAGCCTCTTTGATAGCCTGCAGCACACAACTTAAACGCTGATCATGCTCCTCTGCTGTAGACCCATACACCAGAATATCATCCATGACGACTGCCGTGCCCACGTCGTCACTTAGGAGAGAACTCATTTCTCTTTGAAAAATTTCTGGGGCAGAGGATATCCCGAAAGGGGAGTCTGCAGAAGCAAAACCGACCTACCGGTGTGATAAAGGTAGTCAGTTTGCGGCACTTTGGATCCAGGGGGATCTGCCAAAAGCCGCTAGAAGCGTCTAATGTACAAAAGAACTTCGCCCCAGCCAACTTTGGAGATATATCTTCTAATGTCGGCAGCACAAATCTCTCTCTCTTCACTGCCTCATTCAACCTTTTCAGGTCCACACAGATGCGCACCTTTCCATTTTTCTTTGCAACCGGAACAATGGGGGCACACCAGTCAGTTGCTTCAAAAACCTCTTCAATAACCCCCATAGACTTCATGCGCATAAGCTCCTTCTCCACTTGAGGCATGAGCGAGAACGGAATTCTACGTGGAGTAGAAATACTGTATGGGACTGCGTCACTTTTAAGTGCTATACGAACTGGCTTGCAATTCAGTAGGCCCAATTCGCCAAACATATCTTCGGAGATCTCATTTACTCTGGCCACGAGGCCCAAATCACAGGCTGCTTTTCTGTTCAATAAATTGCTAACACACTGGCCTCGAATCACATGCACCCACATGGTGAATTTTCTTTTCTTGTACTCACAGCTGGCAAGAAATTTCCCCGCACAATTAATGCGGCCACCGGGACTATGGACATTTGTAGTAACCTTCGCCAGCTGGGGCTGTCGAGGCAGTTTCATAAATGCAGCAAAAGACATTACAGTGATATCTGCTCCTGTGTCAATCTTAAAATCAACTTTGTCTCCCATTACAGTAAAAGTAACCTTCCAATCTTCCTCTGAGCTTGGCCGTTCCACAACAGACCCCACAAAAGACACTTCCTGACCCTCTTGGTCACTGTCCACCTGCATCTCCTTAATGTATTCAGTTTTACACACCACTTCAAAATGGCCCATTCTGTTACATTTTCTGCATCTTTTATCTCTGGCCGGGCATATAACACTCTGATCATGGGCACGGTAGCACCGTGTGCATCGGGCATGCTGCGCCCATCCACTTCTAGGTCTATCCATTATTTTAGATCTACCGCTCACACTGTGCCTTTCACTAGCAGTTTTCCTGGACTGTTGCACTTCATCCACAATACTCTCAGACCTCAGATCAGCACTTTGCTTTTTCACCAGTTCACTCTGGCGGGCCATCCTAATAGCCCCGTCTAATGTTAAATCAGGCTCTAACTGCAGCTTCAGGGAGACTTCAGCATCTGCAATTCCAATAACTATTCTGTCTCTGATTTGCTCTTCTTTAGCAACACCAAACTCACAGAATTCAGCTAATTCATACAGGCTGCGCACAAATGACTCCACAGATTCTCCCACACGCTGATTACGTTTGTGAAAACAAGCTCTCTCATGAATCACATTTCTTTTGGGCACAAAGTGGGCACTGAGTTTATCCATAACTATTTCAAAGTTAAATTCTTCCCCTTCTTGGAAAGTAAAAGCATTGAACACAGGCTCCACATCTTTCCCCATAGAGTATAAAAGAGAATTAACATGTACTTCACCACTCTCCTTGTCCAGCTTGGAAGCAATCCTGAAGCGCTGAAACCATTGACGCCATGTGGGCCAAGCTGCAGGCTGAGAGAAGTCAAAAGGCTCAAGTGGGGTAAACTTTGACATTGTCATCGATTAGGAACAGAAACGTGGGGCAGAACTTCTGACACCATGTCATAAGATGCAGGACACATGCAGGACACAGCAATGATGGTACAACTCTATTTTATTACAGAGCATGGAAACATACATCTATTCAGGTTGATTGTAACTAACTGCGACACAGACTACCGGACCTAAGCCCCGCCCCCAAACTAGTGACATCACATCCTGCTCTCATCACACTCCTGTATGTATAATTTTTTGGTGTACTATTTGTCTCTCATTGATTTGAGGTTATTTTAATTGACAATACAGCTCTAGAGTAAATACAATACATTTACAAAGTGGGGGCAGCATTTGGACTATCCTTTTTTTGAGTATGTTTAACTTGCACAGATGTTAGGTATGTGTTTATTAAGTACATGCCAGGAATGCAATACAGCTAATCAGAACCCCACCAACTAGACTTTTAGAGCCATAGATCTATGGCTTTCCAACATTTAAGGAAAATATATACTTAAGAGAATAAACAATACCGGTATCGGCGCTGTGGTAAAGGAAATATATGCAGATCAGTGCATAATGGAAACCGGTTGTCCCTGTTTAGGAAAACAGACAAACACAGAGCATAGATGGTTCAATCCAGAAAGTGGTTCCGGATCCTCTGTGATGTCATCAAGGTGGCCTGCTGCCCGTAGTAGTGGGTGTGCACTTCTAAATTGCACCCAATAGAAGGAGAAAGCTGTATAAAAGAAAGAAGCAGCCCGACTCAAATGCAGATTATTTATTACAGAGTAAGTTCATATGACAGAATGCATATTCACTAGCGTTTAAAATCAATTGAAGCATATATAATAAAAACAATCCTTCCGGTGTGATTCTTATGTCCTGAGCAGATTCAGCCACCTCGGTCGAACTATACCAAGTCTGGACGTTAGGTGCCAGGGGATATTAAAGACACTGCCGGTAGGGTGAAAAAGACTCTACGTACGTTTCATCTGAGAACGCTCAGACTTTTTCAAGAGTTGGAATCTGTACAAACATGGCTCAAACCAGCTTTTTAAAAAGAGCCTATATGATTGGAACTTCAGATTAACCAATGGCATGTTATGTACCATGCACATGACTATGCTGACTGATTGGAACAAGGAAAATGTTGAGTACTTAACAATACACAACATAGGGTTATGAGCCCTATATATCATATAATTTAAGTTGCATAAAACACCCTCTAAAGAATATATCCAATAATTAATGTGGCTAATAAAAACATAATATAAAGTATTAAAAATATAAAGCATTAAAAATTGCCACTGTAACAAATGCAAATATAAATATGGAAAAAGTTATATGCATACCCAATAAAGATTAATGGCTCCCACATATGTGTTATGAATGCCATATAACCTAAACAAACATGATCATGACAATCTTATGATATATACATTAAGGTAGAATGAACATAAATCAATGCATATCGATGCATATCCATGGCACAATTGCATTGTGAAACCAAAGACAATAAAAAGATGATGGTAAAAAAAAAACCTAATTAAAGACCCATTTTGGTAGGTATTTATACCATATACTTAGCTATTTTTTACATAAAAGCCTGTAGATCCAATTCTATATTTAAACCTTGAGGGTGCATGGAGTCAAGTTGGTAAATCCAATATGACTCCCTGCGTCTCAGGGTAAGTAATCTATTAGGATATCTATTTAGTGGAATCCAGTCTATAATTTGTATTTTTAGGCTATTAGGATCTTTATTGTGTCTTATTCTAACGTGTTCAGACACACTATGGGTTGTTAAATCTGCTTTAATGTTGTTGACATGCTCACTCAGCCTGGTTCGTACATTCCTTTTTGTCCTTCCAATATAGATAAGGTTACAGCTACAACTGAGGAGATAAACTGCATAATTAGTGCCACAATTACTTTCTTTCATGTAATTGGCAAGAGTCCATGAGCTAGTGACGTATGGGATATACAATCCTACCAGGAGGGGCAAAGTTTCCCAAACCTCAAAATGCCTATAAATACACCCCTCACCACACCCACAATTCAGTTTTACAAACTTTGCCTCCTATGGAGGTGGTGAAGTAAGTTTGTGCTAAGATTTCTACGTTGATATGCGCTTCTCAGCATTGTTGAAGCCCGATTCCTCTCAGAGTACAGCGAATGTCAGAGGGACGTGAAGGGAGTATCACTTATTGAATACGATGATTTCCCCAATGGGGGTCTATTTCATAGGTTCTCTGTTATCGGTCGTAGAGATTAATCTCCTACCTCCCTTTTCAGATCGACGATATACTCTCAATTTACCATTACCTCTACTGATAACTGTTTTAGTACTGGTTTGGCTATCTGCTATATGTGGATGGGTGTCTTTTGGTAAGTATGTTTTTTTAATACTTAAGACACCTCAGCTATGGTTTGGCACTTTATGCATTTATATAAAGTTCTAAATATATGTATTGTACTTATATTTGCCTTGAGTCAGGTTCATGTATTTCCTTCTGCAGACTGTCAGTTTCATATTTGGGGAATATAAACATTTTTTTAAGAAATGTATTTCTTACCTGGGGTTTAGTCTTTTTTCAATTGACTACTTCTTGCAAATTGCAGGCGGTATTAGGCCCGCAGGTGCATCAAATGCTAAACTTTATTGCGTCATTCTTGGCCCGAGAATATTTTTGGCGCGAAAAAATAAGTCTATGATGCAACTTCGTCAATTCCGGCGTCATTCTTGACGCCGAGACCTTTCACACGGTTGCGTCATTAGTGACGCAAGTGTGTCATTTCCGGTTATTATTGGCACCAAAAAAGTTTGTTACATTGTGCGTCATACTTGGCGCCAAACTTTTTCATTATTTCAATACCCCATTGATGTTTGCCTCTTGCCTTTTTCACTATCAGAGGGCTATGCTATTTGCATTTTTTTCCCATTCCTGAAACTGTCATATAAGGAAATAGATAATTTTGCTTTATATGTTGTTTTTTCTCTTACATTTTGCAAGATGTCTCAATCTGATCCTGCCTTAGAAGTTTCTGCTGGAACATTGCTGCCTGACATCGGTTCTACCAAAGCTAAGTGCATTTGTTGTAAAATTGTAGAAATTATTTCGCCGAATGTCATTTGTAATAGTTGTCATGATAAACTTTTACATGCAGATAGTGTATCCATCAGTAATAGTACATTGCCAGTTGCAGTTCCTTCAACTTCTAATGTGCATGATATGCCTGTGAATTTTAAACAATTTGTTTCTGATTCTATCCTGAAGGCTTTGTCTGCATTTCCACCTTCTAATAAACGTAAAAGGTCTTAAAACTTCTCATTTAGTTGATGAAATTTCAAATGACCAACATAATAATTTATCCTCTTCTGATGAGGATCTATCTGATACAGAAGATCCTTCCTCAGACATTGACAAATCTAATTATTTATTTAAAATAGAGTATATGCGTTTTTTATTAAAAGAAGTGTTAATTACTTTGGATATTGAGGTAACCAGTCCCCTTGACATTCAGTCTAATAAATGTTTAAATGCTGTTTTTTCCTATTCCTGATGCTATTTCTTATATGATTTCTAAGGAATGGAATAAGCCAGGTACTTCTTTTATTCCTTCTTCAAGGTTTAAAAAATTGTATCCTTTACCAGCAAAATCTATAGAGTTTTGGGAAAAAATCCCCAAGTTGATGGGGCTATTTCTACTCTTGCTAAACGTACCACTATTCCTATGGAAGATAATACTTCCTTTAAGGATCCTTTAGATAGGAAGCTTGAATCTTATCTAAGGAAGGCCTATTTATATTCAGGTCATCTTCTCAAACCTGCAATTTCTTTGGCTGATGTTGCGGCTGCATCAACTTTCTGGTTGGAGAATTTAGCGCAACAGGAATTGGATTCTGACTTATCTAGCATTATTCGCTTACTGCAATATGCTAATCATTTTATTTGTGATGCAATTTTTTTTATATTATCAAAATTGATGTTAGATCCATGTCTTTAGCTATATTAGCTAGAAGAGCTTTGTGGCTTAAATCTTGGAATGCTGATATGACATCTAAATCTAGATTACTATCTCTTTCTTTCCAAGGTAATAATTTATTTGGTTCTCAGTTGGATTCTATTATTTCAACTGTCACTGGGGGAAAGGGAGTTTTTCTGCCTCAGGATAAAAAACCTAAGGGTAAATCTAAGGATTCTAACCGTTTTTGTTCCTTTCGTCAGAATAAGGAACAAAAACTCAATCCTCCCCCCAAGGAATCTGCTTCCAATTGGAAGCCTTCCTCAAATTGGAATAAATCCAAGCCATTTAGGAAACCAAAGTCAGCCCCTAAGTCCGCATGAAGGTGCAGCCCTCATTCCAGCTCAGCTGGTAGGGGGCAGATTAAGGTTTTTCAAGGATATTTGGATAAAATCTGTCCAAAATCAATGGATACAGAGCATTGTCTCTCAAGGGTATCAAATAGGATTCAGAGTAAGACTTCCTGTGAGAAAAAATTTTCTCTCACGTATCCCAGCAAATCCAGTAAAAGCTCAGGCTTTCCTGAAGTGTGTTTCAGACCTGGAGTCTTCAGGGGTAATCATGCCAGTTCCTTTTCAGGAACAAGGTTTGGGGTTTTATTCAAATCTATTCATTGTCCCAAAAAAGGAAAATTTATTCAGACCAGTTCTGGATCTAAAAATTTTGAATTGTTATGTAAGAGTACCAACTTTCAAGATGGTGACTATAAGGACTATTCTGCCTTTTGTTCAGCGAGGACATTATATTTCCACAAAAGACTTGCAGGATGCATACCTTCATATTCCGATTCATCCAGAACATTATCAGTTTCTGAGATTCTCTTTTCTAAACAAGCATTACCAATTTGTTGCTCTTGCATTTGGCCTAGAAACAGCTCAAAGAATATTTTTAAAGGTTCTGGGTGCCCTACTCTCTGTAATCAGAGAACAGGGTATTACGGTGTTTCCTTATTTGGACGATATCTTGGTACTAGCTCAGTCTTTCCGTACTGCAGAATCTCATACGAATCAACTAGTGTTGTTTCTTCGGAAACATGGTTGGAGGATCAATTTACCAAAAAGTTTCTTGATTCCTCAGACAAGGGTCAGCTTTTTAGGTTTCCAGATAGATTCAGTGTCCATGACTCTGTCTCTAACAGACAAGAGACGTTTAAAATTGGTTGCAGCCTGCCGGCACCTTCAGTCTCAGTCATTCCCTTCAGTGGCTATGTGCATGGAAGTTTTAGGTATTATGACTGCAGCATCGGACGCGATCCCCTTTGCTCGTTTTCACATGAGACCTCTACAGCTTTGTATGCTGAACCAATGGTGCAGGGATTATACAAAGATATCACAATTAATATTCTTAAATCCCAATGTACGAAACTCTCTGACGTGGTGGATAGATCACCATCGTTTAGTTCAAGGGGCTTCTTTTGTTCAGCCAACCTGGACTGTGATCACAACAGAGGCGAGTCTTTCAGGTTGGGGAGCTGTTTGGGGATCTCTGACAGCACAAGGGGTTTGAAAATCTCAAGAGGCGAGATTAACAATAAATATTTTAGAACTCCGTGCAATTCTCAGAGCTCTTCAGTTTTGGCCTCTGTTAAAGAGAGAACCGTTCATTTGTTTTCAGACAGACAATATCACAACAGTGGCATATGTCAATCATCAGGGTGGCACTCACAGTCCCCAAGCTATGAAAGAAGTATCTCGGATACTTGCTTGGGTGGAATCCAGCTCCTGTCTAATCTCTGCGGTGCATATCCCAGGTGTAGACAATTGGGAGGCGGATTATCTCAGCCGCCAGACTTTACATCCAGGGGAGTGGTCTCTCCATCCAGATGTGTTTTCTCAGATTGTTCAGATGTGGGGTCTTCCAGAGATAGATCTCATGGCCTCTCATCTAAACAAGAAAGTTCCCAGATACCTGTCCAGGTCCAGGGATGTTCAGGTGGAAGCAGTGGATGTGCTGACACTTCCTTGGTGTTATCATCCTACTTACATTTTCCCGCCTCTAGTTCTCCTTCCAAGAGTGATCTCCAAAATCATCATGGAACAATCATTTGTGTTGCTGGTGGCTCCAGCATGGCCACACAGGTTTTGGTGTGCAGATCTGGTTCGGATGTCCAGTTGCCCACCTTGGCCATTTCCGTTACGGCCAGACCTACTATCTCAAGGTTCGTTTTTCCATCAGGATCTCAAATCATTAAATTTGAAGGTATGGAAATTGAACGCTTAGTACTAAGTCATAGAGGTTTCTCTGACTCAGTGATTAATACTATGTTACAAGCTCGTAAATCTGTCTCTAGAAAGATTTATTATAGAGTTTGGAAGACTTACATTTCATGGTGTTCTTCTCATAAATTCTCTTGGCATTCTTTTAGAATTCCTAGAATTTTACAGTTTCTTCAAGATGGTTTGGATAAGGGTTTGTCTGCAAGTTCCTTGAAAGGACAAATCTTCGCTCTTTCTGTTTTATTTCACAGAAAGATTGCTATACTTCCTGATATACACTGTTTTGTACAGGCTTTAGTTTGTATTAAGCCTATCATTAAATCAATTTCTCCTCCTTGGAGTCTTAATTTGGTTCTGAAGGCTTTACAGGCTCCTCCATTTGAACCTATGCATTCTTTGGACATTAAACTACTTTCTTGGAAAGTGTTGTTCCTTTTGGCCATCTCTTCTGCTAGACGAGTTTCTGAGCTATCTGCTCTTTCTTGTGAGTCTCCTTTTCTGATTTTTCATCAGGACAAGGCAGTTTTGCAGACTTCTTTTCAATTTTTACCTAAGGTTGTGAATTCTAACAACATTAATAGAGAAATTGTTGTCCCTTCCTTATGTCCTAATCCTAAGAATTCTTTGGAAAGATCCTTACATTCTTTGGATGTGGTAAGAGCTTTGAATTATTATGTGGAAGCTACTAAAGATTTCAGGAAGACTTCCAGTCTATTTGTTTTATTTTCTGGTCCTAGGAAAGGTCAGAATGCTTCTGCTATTTCCTTGGCTTCTTGGTTGAAACTTTTGATTAATCAAGCCTATTTGGAGTCAGGTCAGGCCCCGCCTCAGGGAATTACAGCTCATTCTACTAGATCAGTCTCCACTTTGTGGGCTTTTAAAAATGAAGCTTCAGTTGATCAGATTTGCAAAGCGGCAACTTGGTCTTCTTTGCATACATTTACTAAATTCTACCGTTTTGATGTATTTGCTTCTTCGGAAGCAGTTTTTGGTGGCCACGGAAAAGTCAGGAGACAGAATCAGGGCTGATGTCAAGAAGTCCGTGAGTAAAACTTGAAAGGACCGACTAATACACGCCAAGGATCTTAAGCTTTGAGAAAGAACAGAAGCCACGAACTCCGGTTGCCTTGCCAGCCACGTCAGGGGACAGAAATTAGGCTGTTGTCAAGAAGTCCGGAAGTTTTTTCACAAGAATAAAGACCAGCATACAGATCGGTAGGAGACGGAACCGTACAGCAACTTTAAGTACTCAAAACAACAGTACAGTGCACTGTCCAACAAAGGATAAAGAGGAGAAAAGAGTCCGAAAAGGAAAAACAAAAACCGTATGTAAAATAATCTAAGAAATGCTAAGATTTGACACTCTAGCCATATGATTAACGAAATACCTACATACTGAGTCTAAAAGGTTACAAAAGATATATATACGGGAAGAAGCCAGTTCATTAAAAATAATACCTGAAAGACATTTCAAGTCAAAGACAATCACCACCCTTTCAATAGAGCTGGTTCATTTGTATCAATGTGTTTAAGATAAATGATCTTATACAATGAAAAGAAATACTATATAATGTATCTATCCTGTTTTGCATAAAGTTTTGCTCGTAAAGTGTACCAACTACATTTTTATACATTTTAAATTGCAATTTTACATAGCTTAGTAGACACCGGTGTCTGTCAAGATTTTTATCAACTTTTACTTTTAACAGAATTTGATTGGTTATACATAACCATTTTTTATTGTGAAATAAAGGAAAAATCTTTTTTATCATACGAGCGTTTAGTGACATATATCCACAAAATTACACATTGTACATAAACATAATTTATCATACTAAGATTAGAGGGACCAATATAGAAAACGAGACACATCAAGGAATATTCAACACATTAAATTCACAACATCATGAAGACACCATAAAATAGGAATTGGCCAACTCCTTAGGCGCCACCTTAATTTACATAATATTTTCATAAACCCGAGGGATTAGTTTATCTAAAGGTGAGCAACATTCCTTATTGAATTGGACAAGTATTAAAACATCTTTCTAGACATGTTTTTATTTTATTCTCTCCCTCTCTAGTGACTCTTGAGTGGAGATCCACATCTTGGGTATTGCTATCCCATACATAACTAGCTCATGGACTCTTGCCAATTACATGAAAGAAAACATAATTTATGTAAGAATTTACCTGATAAATTCATTTCTTTCATATTGGCAAGAGTCCATGAGGTACACCCTTTTTTATGGTGGTTATGATTTTTTGTATAAAGCACAATTATTTCCAAATTTCTTTTGTTGATGCTTTCTACTTCTTTCTTTATCACCCCACTGCTTGGCTATTCGCTAAACTGAATTGTGGGTGTGGTGAGGGGTGTATTTATAGGCATTTTGAGGTTTGGGAAACTTTGCCCCTCCTGGTAGGATTGTATATCCCATACGTCACTAACTCATGGACTCTTGCCAATATGAAAGAAATGAATTTATCAGGTAAGTTCTTACATAAATTTTGTTTTTGTATATTTCATAGTGAAAGATTTTGATTCATCATGGTTCTCAAAAGAACTACCTTTTATGATGAAACTACACATCCCGCACCTACTAACTCCACATCTATATGTGCCTGGTTTTTGTTCTAACCATGTGGTTATGGGTGCTTTATCTTTATTGATGTCGCATAATTTGGTGGGAGCTAGTATGTTTTTCAAATCCCTATTTTTTCTAAATGTTGCTAAAGGTTTCTCCTGTAAGGTGGCTCCTAATACGGGGTCTGCTTTTAAAACTCCCTAATGTTTCTTAAGGATGTTTTGAATATCTTTGCTACCCTGATTGTAAGTGGTAATAAATCTGGCTTCATTGCTATATGTTACTTCATTTGGGACTAAGGCCTAGATTTGGAGTTTTGCGTTAGAAGGGGTGTGTTAGCTACGCATGCTTTTTTTTGGCCGCACCTTTTAAATAACGCTTGTATTTAGAGTTCACAGAATGGCTGCGTTAGGCTCCAAAAAGGGAGCGTAGAGCATAATTTACCGACACTGCAACTCTAAATACCAGCAGTGCTTACGGACGCGGCCAGCTTCAAAAACGTGCTCGTGCACGATTCCCCCATAGGAAACAATGGGACAGTTTGAGCTGAAAAAAAACCTAACACCTGCAAAAAAGCAGCGTTCAGCTCCTAACGCGGCCCCATTGTTTCCTATGGGGAAACTCTTCCTAGTCTAAACACCCCTAACTTTACACTTATTAACCCCTAATATGCCGCCCCCGCTATCGCTGACACCTGCATATTTTTTTAACCCCTAATATGCCGCTCCGTACACCACCGCAACCTACATTATACCTATGTACCCCTAATCTGCTGCCCCTAACACAGCCGACCCCTATATAATATTTATTAACCCCTAATCTGCCCCCCACAACGTCGCCGCCAGCTACCTACAATAATTAACCCCTAATCTGCCGACCGGACCTCACTGCTACTATAATAAATGTATTAACCCCTAAAGCTAAGTCTAACCCTAACACTAACACCCCCCTAAGTTAAATATAATTTTATTCTAACGAAATAAAATAATTCTTATTAAATAAATTATTCCTATTTAAAGATAAATACTTACCTGTAAAATAAACCCTAATATAGCTACAATATAACGAATAATTATATTGTAGCTATTTTAGGATTAATATTTATTTTACAGGCAACTTTGTATTTATTTTAACCAGGTACAATAGCTATTAAATAGTTAATAACTATTTAATAGCTACCTAGTTAAAATAATTACAAAATTACCTGTAAAATAAATCCTAACCTAAGTTACAATTAAACCTAACACTACACTATCAATAAATTACTTAAATAAAATACCTACAATTATCTACAATTAAACCTAACACTACACTATCAATAAATTAATTAAATACAATATCTACAAATAAATACAATTAAATAAACTAACTAAAGTACAAAAAATAAAAAAGAACTAAGTTACAAAAAATAAAAAAATATTTACAAACATTAGAAAAATATTACAACAATTTTAAACTAATTACACCTACTCTAAGCCCCCTAATAAAATAACAAAGCCCCCAAAATAAAAAAAATGCCCTACCCTATTCTAAAATTAAAATAGAAAAGCTCTTTTACCTTACCAGCCCTTAAAAGGGCCATTTGCGGGGTATGCCCCAAAGAATTCTGCTCTTTTGCCTGGAAAAAAAACATACAATACCCCCCCCCCAACATTACAACCCACCACCCACATACCCCTAATCTAACCCAAACCCCCCTTTAAATAAACCTAACACTAAGCCCACTGATCGGAACAGCCAATAGAATGCGAGCTCAATCTGATTGGCTGATTGGATCAGCCAATCGGATTGAACTTGAATCTGATTGGCTGATTCCATCAGCCAATCAGAATTTTCCTACCTTAATTCCGATTGGCTGATAGAATCCTATCAGCCAAACGGAATTCGAGGGACGCCATCTTGGATGACGTCCCTTAAAGGAACCTTCATTCGTCGTCTAGTCGTCGGAAGAAGAGAATGGATCCGTGCCGGAGGTCTTCAAGATGGAGCCGCTCATCATCGGATGGAACAACATAGAAGATTCCGCTTGGATGAAGATGTTTGCCGGTCCAGATGTCCTCTTCTGCCCGGATAGGATGAAGCCTGGACCGATCGGTGGTACCCAGTGTGGTGAAGATAAGGTAGGAAGATCTTCAGGGGCTTAGTGTTAGGTTTATTTAAGGGGGGTTTGGGTTAGATTAGGGGTATGTGGGTGGTGGGTTGTAATGTTGGGGGGGTATTGTATGTTTTTTTTTCCAGGCAAAAGAGCTGAATTCTTTGGGGCATGCCCCGCAAAAGGCCCTATTAAGGGCTGGTAAGGTAAAAGAGCTTTTCTATTTTAATTTTAGAATAGGGTAGGGCATTTTTTTATTTTGGGGGCTTTGTTATTTTATTAGGGGGCTTAGAGTAGGTGTAATTAGTTTAAAATTGTTGTAATATTTTTCTAATGTTTGTAAATATTTTTTTATTTTTTGTAACTTAGTTCTTTTTTATTTTTTGTACTTTAGTTAGTTTATTTAATTGTATTTATTTGTCGGTATTGGATTTAATTTATTTATTGATAGTGTAGTGTTAGGTTTAATTGTAATTTATTGATAGTGTAGTGTTAGGTTTAATTGTAACTTAGGTTAGGATTTATTTTACAGGTAATTTTGTAATTATTTTAACTAGGTAACTATTAAATAGTTATTAACTATTTAATAGCTATTGTACCTAAAATAAGTACAAAGTTGCCTGTAAAATAAATATAAATCCTAAAATAGCTACAATATAATTATAATTTATATTGTAGCTATATTAGGATTTATTTTACAGGTAAGTATTTAGCTTTAAATAGGAATAATTTATTTAATAAGAGTTAATTTATTTCGTTAGATTGAAATTATATTTTACTTAGGGGGGTGTTAGTGTTAGGGTTAGACTTAGCTTTAGGGGTTAATACATTTATTAGAGTAGCGGCGAGGTCCGGTCGGCAGATTAGGGGTTAATACTTGAAGTTAGGTGTCGGTGAGGTTAGGGAGGGCAGATTAGGGGTTAATACTATTTATTATAGGGTTATTGAGGCGGGAGTGAGGCGGATTAGGCATTAATACATTTGTTATAGTAGCGGCGAGGTCCGGTCGGCAGATTAGGGGTTAATAAGTGTAGGTAGGTGTTGGCGACGTTGAGGGGGGCAGATTAGGGGTTAATAAATATAATATAGGGGTCGGAGGTGTTAGGGGCAGCAGATTAGGGGTACATAAGTATAACGTAGGTGGCGGCGGTGTGCAGTCGGCAGATTAGGGGTTAAAAATTTTTATTATAGTGGCGGCGATGTGGGGGGACCTCGGTTTAGGGGTGCATAGGTAGTTTATGGGTGTTAGTGTACTTTAGACCACAGTAGCTAAGAGCTTTATGAACCGGCGTTAGCCCAGAAAGCTCTTAATTCCTGGTTTTTTTCTGCGGCTGGAGTTTTGTCGTTAGAGTTCTAACGCTCACTTCAGCCAAGACAGATCCCATTGAAAAGATCCCATTGAAAATATAGGATACGCAATTGACGTAAGGGGATCTGCGGTATGGAAAAGTCGCGGCTGCAAAGTGAGCATTAGACCCTTTAATGACAGTCTCTAAATACCAGCGGGTTTTGACGGCTACCGCAAAACTCTAAATCTAGGCGTAAGTTTCTATTCTTAGGTTTCAAGACGTTTTTTCTTTCCATATTTCTAACTCTATCTTTTGCCTCCTGTATTTCTTTCGAATCATATCCTTTTTCCTTGAATCTAGCATCTAACAAGGCCTCTTCTTTATAGTAATCTACCTCCCTGGTGCAGTTCCTTTTAATTTGTTGGTACTGTCCCATGGGGATATTGGTTTTCCACCTCGGCAGGTGACCACTTTTGGCATTCAAAAACCCGTTCTTGTCAGTGGGTTTACGATAGTTAGAAAATGCTACCTTCCTATTGTCATCAACGAAAAGCAAGAGATCTAAAAATTCCACCTGCTGTTTATCTACTTTAGGGGTAAATTTAAGATTGTGATTGTTATTATACATATGGTTAACTAAGTCCCCACAGTCAGTCTCTGATCCTCTCCAAATCATAACGATATCATCAATATACCGATAATATTTGATCAGGTTACTGATGTGGGGATTGTTAGCCCATATGTGTTGTTCTTCGAAGTTATGCATTAATAACCCCCTCACAGTTCCCATCGCAGTCCCCTGTACTTGTTGGAAAAACTGTTTTTCAAATGTGAAATAATTGTGATTTAATATGAATGCAATGCCCATTATAATAAAATCTAAGTGGTTTTGGGAAATGTTCGTACTACTTAGTGAGTCTTGTACAGCCTTGATACCTAAATTGTGGGGGATGCATGTATACAAGGATGACACGTCACACGTGATCCAAATATAGTCATCTTGCCATTGTAAACCCTCAAATATATTAATAGTATGAAGGGTATCTCTGAGATAGGCTTTAGTGGATTTAACAACTGTCTGCAAATAGTAATCAATATAAATGGAGAGGTTATTGGTGAGGGACCCTATCCCTGATATAATGGGTCTACCAGGAGGTGCTATTAATGTTTTATGCACCTTGGGCAGGTGATAAAATGTGGGTATAGTTGGGTGTAATTCCATTAAAAAATGAAAATCGTCATTATTTAAAATATTATCATTCTTAGCATCTTTCAAGATGATACTTAAATCCTTCTTAAATTTTAGAGTAAGATCAAATTGGAGTTTCTTATATGTTTGACTGTCACTAAGAATGTTGTTTAAGTAGTCAATCCTGTCTTGTATGACAACCCCCCCACATTTATCCGCTGCCCTGATTATAATGTTTTTATTGTCTTGTAAGGATTTAAGAGTTCTTCTCTCTTGTAATGAGAGATTATCATTATATTTGGTTACCCAAATTTTATCTTTAGACTCCCAGACGGCCAGATTACGAGTTTTGCATTAGGAGCTGTGCGGTGCTAACAAGCAGTTTTTTCTCACCGCTCACTTACCTGCAGCGCTGGTATTATGGGTTTTTACAAACCCGGCGTTAAAAGGCAAGAAGTGAGCGTAGAGCAAAATTGAGCTCCTTACCACACTCCAATACCAGTGCTGCTTAAGTCAGCGGTGAGCTGGTCGTACATGCTTGTGCACAATTTCCCCATAGACATTAATGGGGAGAGTCGACTGAGAAAAAGTCTAACACGTGCCAAAAAACAGCGTAAATCTCAGTAACGCAGCCCCATTGATTCCTATGGGGAAACACATTTTATGTTTACACCTAACACCCTAAACAATATAGCTGTGAGTAGGACAGTGTTGTGTCTACAAAGTTCGTGTTATTCTTAATTAAATGTTATAATTGACAACTGTTGTCATAACTAATCCGTTTCTTAAAAACTTATGTGCATGCATGGTATTATTGATTAATACCTTTCTATACTCTACGAGTGTGTATACAACTTATTATTAAATAGTTACAATAAATATACCGAATATCACAAAGAAAAAAATGTGAAATAAATGTGATAACAAAAATCATAAAAGGAAAACCAAATAAAGTTCTGAATCAAGGATATGTCTGTGTCCTCTGGATGAGTTTTTCAGCTTGTTAGCATTCCTCATTGAGATCCCATAAAAAAGGAAACAGAAAATTGCAACATAGTGTGAATCTGTAACGGCACTTTGAGGAAATAGTTGTTTTGTAACAAATGACTACTCACATTTGTTGGAGCTTTTGACTAAGCTCAAGGATATGCGCACTCCCACTTTATACTGATGGGAAAACAGTACACTAGGCAAAACTTAGATACAAATTTATTTTAAAATATATAAAAGCGTCACATAAGCCTTGATAACACCACAATGTAAGGGTACAAAAGCAGATATGCTGTAACAAATGCTTCAAATCGCCAAACTTGTGAATGGATCAGCAGGAGTGTTACCAGCTGAAACCAAAACCTCTTTAGTAGCAAGACAATAGCGCTAAGCCCCCAGGTGTCCTGGCTAGTGTAGAGACGCGATAAAACTCAATATAGAACAGTTCAGTTCCTCCTGGCTAGTGTAGAGACGCGATAAAACTCAATATAGAACAGTTCAGAACTGAACTGTTCTATATTGAGTTTTATCGCGTCTCTACACTAGCCAGGACACCTGGGGGCTTAGCGCTATTGTCTTGCTACTAAAGAGGTTTTGGTTTCAGCTGGTAACACTCCTGCTGATCCATTTACCTCTTTGCAAGTTTGGCGATTTGAAGCATTTGTTACAGCATATCTGCTTTTGTACCCTTACATTGTGGTGTTATCAAGGCTTATGTGACGCTTTTATATATTTTAAAATAAATTTGTATCCAAGTTTTGCCTAGTGTACTGTTTTCCCATCAGTATAAAGTGGGAGTGCGCATATCCTTGAGCTTTATCAAGTCTTGATAAAGGCGCATGAGAGCGCTGAAACGCGTAGAAAGACTTTCCAGTGTGGATTACAAAGGCTCCAGAGAACCAAAGAACCAGGACTTCAAAGAGGCACATTCCCCCCCCCCCCCCCCCCACGATCCGGTTACCCGATTGGCCTCAAACAAGTCACGTGGAACGGACGACGTCAGGGATAGGAAGTAAGCTGCCGGGAAACTTTTTTCTCAAACGGAGAGACGCTGATCCTCCTTCAACAAGGTAAAAAACCAATAACAAGCAGCTTCCCAGGACCCCTGCAAACACATCGAGGTAAGATCAATCGGAGGTCCGGTTAGGGGGAGTGCAACATCACCATTGCTCAATACTTCCGTCATTCGGTGATACCGAAATTTCAAGGAATATAGTTGTGGCCACAACTTTTTTTAATAAATTACACGAACTGCACATAGTTCCAAGGATCGATACATGTATATATAAGAAAGTGTGTTCTGGATTTCGATACAATATTAGAACGTGAACCAGTTCTTTTTATATATGAAGTTTTTACACATGGGATCAAACAAGACTGTATATATGTCTTTTATATGAGTGTTTTTTTGAATTATAGGATACAAGCAATTGTCAGACAAAGATATAAAAACATAAGGTTAACTACCTCATAAAATCATGGTGGATATCTAAAACCACTTTCTATCTGTGTAAGATTCTAATAGAAATCACTTTAATTCAAATTTTGATTTTTTTATGTTGTTTTATGTCCATTTTATGTCAATTTTGTTTTATATATATGGATGCAAGTAAACTATTTTAAGTACATATACGTTTAGTGTCATTTCTATTAACATAAGGATAATATATCCCATGGTCCAAAATTTAGGAGTGTCTATTTAGGAGTGTCAATTTAGGAGTGAAAATTCAATAATATCTATTTATCTTTTGATAAAGGGAAAGTTATCTTAAATGTGTATAGCACAAGCCGAATACAGACGTTTAATAGATTAAGAGTATAGAATATAATAGTCACCAATGTAAGTTCACCATCACTATTTAATAATAAGTTGTATACACACTCGTAGAGTATAGAAAGGTATTAATCAATAATACCACGCATGCACATAAGTTTTTAAGAAACGGATTAGTTATGACAACAGTTGTCAATTATAATATTTAATTAAGAATAACACGAACTTTGTAGGCACAACACTATAACAGATAATACAATTAATTATCACCAAACACTGTCCTACTCACAGCTATATTGTTTAGCGCTCCCCACCCCCACACAAAACGTAAACTGAACCTCTGATATTGGGAGAATATCAGAATTGGGGTAGCTTTGTGAGCTTAATAGGTCTGACACATAGCTAACACCATACACATTCTTTGTACACCTAACACCCTAACATGAACCCCGAGTCTAAACACCCCTAACCTTACACTTATTAACTCCTAATCTGCCACCCCCAACATCGCTGCATTACATTTATTAACCCCTAATCTTCCGCTCTGGACATCGCCGCCACCTACATTATACTTATTAACCCCTAATCTGCTGCCCCCAACATCGCCGACACCTACATTATATTTATTAACCCCTAATCTGCCGCCCCCAATGTCGCCGCAACCTACCTACATTTATTAACCCCTAATCTGCCGCCCCCAATGTCGCCGCCACTATATTAAATTTATTAACCCCTAAACCTAATTCTAACCCTAACCCTAAAACCCCCTAATTGAAATATAATTTAAATAAATCTAAATAAAATTACTATCATTAACTACATTATTCCTATTTAAAACTAAATACTTACCTATAAAATAAACCCTAAGCTAGCAACAATATAACTAATAGTTACATTGTAGCTATCTTAGGGTTTATTTTTATTTTACAGGCAAGTTTGTATTTATTTTAACTAGGTAGAATAGTTATTGAATAGTTATTAACTATTTAATAACTACCTAGCTAAAACAAATACAAAATTACCTGTAAAATAAAATCTAACCTAAGTTACAATAACACCTAGCACTACACTATAATTAAATCAATTCCATAAATTAAATACAATTAAATAAATTAAATTAAATTAGCTAAATCCCACAAAAAAACAACACTAAATTACAGGGAAATTTTTTTTACAGATCTTTAAACTAATTAAACCTAATCTAATAGCCCTATCAAAATAAAAAAAGCCCCCCCAAAATAAAAAAAAACCCTAGCCTAAGCTAAACTACCAATAGCCCTTAAAAGGGCCTTTTGCGGGGCATTGCCCCAAAGAAATCCGCTATTTTTCCCGTAAAAAAAATAAATACAAACACCCCCCCCAACAGTAAATCCCACCACCCACACAGCCAATCCCCCAAATAAAATACTAACTAAAAAAACCTAAGCTCTCCATTGCCCTGAAAAGGGCATTTGGATGGGCATTGCCCTTAAAAGGGCATTTAGCTCTATTGCGGCCCAAAGTCCTTAATCTAAAAAATAAACCCACCCAATACACCCTTAAAAAAATCCTAACACTAACCCCCGAAGATTCACTTACCGGGAGAAGTCTTCATCCAAGCGGCAAGATGTCCTCAACGAAGCTGGCAGAAGTGGTCCTCTAGACAAGCAGAAGTGGTCCTCCAGACTGGCAGAAGTCTTCATCCAGACGGCATCTTCTATCTTCATCCTTCCGGTGACGGAGCGGGTCCATCTTCAAGACATCCGACGCGACTTTAAGTGACATCATCCAAGATGGCGTCCCTTAGATTACCATTGGCTGAAAGAATTCTATCAGCCAATCGGAATTAAGGTAGAAAAAATCCTATTGGCTGATGCAGTCAGCCAATAGGATTGAGCTGGCATTCTATTGGCTGTTCCAATCAGCCAATAGAATGCAAGCTCAATCCTATTGGCTTGCATTACAACTCGTAATCAGATCCCCACAAACTAATTTGTTAAATGTGGTGATATATTCACCTTGGTCTGAATAAGGGTAGAAACTAGATTTCTTTTTAAAATTACTGTGCTCAATGTTTTCATTCTGCTCATGTCTTCTGACTCTGGTGATATGGAACCTGTAGCACTAAGCTGCATGATATTTAAAATCCCCAAGGTCTGATAATCATCTTTATTTAAATGGATTTGTGCTGTATTATATGCTTTAGGTGCACTTTTAATAAAATATCTCTTTAATGTGAGATTACGAATATATTTCTGTATATCCATGTAAGTTCGGAATTTATTCAGTGCTGACTTGGCGGCAAAGTTTAACCCTTTGGCTAATAGATTTATTTCATTGCTACCTAGTGTTGTACTTGACAAATTGAAGATACTTGCCTTCTTTTTTTCTACCTCATCCTCTTTGGATTTGCGTCTCTGAATCTTTCTCTCCCCTCTGCATCCCCCCTTACTCTTCTCCTTTTTCCTGGGGTTACCCTTAAATGTTGAGTATTGGCATCCTCTATCTCTTTTAGGTTTCTAAGTCTAAAAAACAAAGTTCATGATTATTATTATTAGATAATGGACCCCTATTGATATAATGAGTGGTTTGTAAGTGATGTTGTGTTTTGGGTTTCGCTCCCTGTTTATTCCAACTATGATTTGTATGTTGTCCTTCCTCAAGATTTTCTAGTGCTCCATATCTATTTTTAAAATTATTGGAAGTATTATGATGATAAGACCTCTGTTCAGCATGGTTATCTTGCTGGCAGGGATGTTTCCAATATGGTGGAGTGAAACAGCTCGATTTATTCTGACGCCATGTGTGATTGGTGGACGTTTGATGTACTTTGCCCATACCACTAGTATTTGGCTGTTGTTCTCTTATACCCCCATATCCCTGTTTGGGCTTATTGTAGGGTTTTGTATAACCTACATTACCTCTATATGGGGAATGTTGGTAAGTATTAGCCCTATTGTTTTTAGTTTTAATGTTATGATTAGTGTTTGACTTATGATAAGAGCTGTATGTTCCTTTACTATGGGTTTGTTGTACTGTGATTCTATTATCTATTTGTGAGGTATTTCTTTCTCTATTATCTCCTATTTTGTTTGTATTGGTTCCCTCATTGTTCTGAGTTTTTTTGCTGTATGTATACACTCTATCATTTTTGTAATCCTCCATATCCCTACATAATTTTTTTTATGTTTAACTTTAATTAGATCTGAGCTAAGCTTAGTGTTTCTCTCTTGTATACTTCAGTGATTTCCAATGTGCATCCAACTGGTATGTTTGGATTTTAGGAAGAAGAGTATCTAGATCAGTTTTAAATTTATCCAATTTGTACTCTCTGTACTTAATAAGAATTTTAATAAGAGTAATGGAGCAATCGTGAAAAGACTTATCCCACTCTGTCATGTATTCAACCTCCTCTAATTCAAACGCAGGGCGTTTGTACACTCTAAGTCCCCTAGGAATGATATCATGCAGGATGTAATTTTCTAATAAAATGAGGTCCTGCCATTCTTTGGTGTCATTACCTAACAATTTTTCTAATTCTCTAAAGAGGTCACGAGGGTTGAAATTAGACGCAAAGTCTCTGGTTACTTCAGAGTTGTGATCCAGTAGATTGGAGGCCCTTTGTCTGAGATGTCTTGCCGGACAATCTCCAAAGCTAAGATTACTCATAATTATAGTGATTATATTGTGGTGTAACAATAAAAATGGAAAAATAAAAAATATATATAAATAAAATAGAGATACTAAAACACCAAAAATATGAAAAGTCTCACTAATACTTCTCGGAATGAAATTCGTGACTTCTAAACTTGTAGTATTGGGTTAAGTCCTATTATCAAAATGAATAGTAATATTACTAACTGAGTAAAAGTATTAGAAGATAAAAGATAGCAATGATAAAAAATAGCAATATTTAAAATATATATAGGCTTATTGTAAATATAACTTAAAAATGATGCAAACTAACATTAATAGCATTAATATGGCACAGCATGTCATAAAATCACATTAAAAGCAGCAATATATGATCATAAGTGAAAATCTCTAGTGTGTTCACTGATAGGTTCACTGAGAAATAGGAGCGTTTAAATTATGCAATAATTTGAAAAAAACACTAACAGTATATGGCAATATAAGAGCATTAAGATAAAAGCATTAAGATATTATCACGTGAACAGTCACATAGAAAGTCTACGGAAATGTAGGGGCATTGCAATGTGAGTAGTTATTAGTTGCCCAGAAATACAGACACACAGATATTATTGTTCCTGTTTACTAAGAAAATATTTCAGGGTGATGAACGTTTTAAGAACTCGAAATAAATGTGTTGTATGAATGTAATATGAAAAAATGTATCCTCTGTAACTCGTGTGTCCAGTTAGCTGCCAACAGATGAAAGTACATACAAAGAAGCAGGAAAAAACCATACCGGTATGGGCGCAGTGGTAGAGGAAAAATATGCAGATCAGTGCATAATGGAAACCGGTTGTCCCTAAAGGAAGCTAACAACATTCTTAGTTACAGTCAAACATATAAAAAAAACTCCAATTTGATCCAACTCTAAAATTTAAGAAGGATTTAAGTATCATCTTGAAAAATTCTAAGAATGATAATATTTTAAATAATGATGAGTTCCATTTTTTAATGGAATTACACCCAACTATACCTACATTTTATCACCTGCCCAAGGTGCATAAAACATTAATAGCACCTCCTGGTAGACCCATTATATCATGGATAGGGTCCCTCACCAATAACCTCTCCATTTATATTGATTACTATTTGCAGCCAGTTGTTAAATCCACTAGAGCCTATCTCAGAGATACCCTTCATACTATTAATATATTTGAGGGTTTACAATGGCAAGATGACTATATTTGGATCACTTGTGACGTGTCATCCTTGTATACATGCATCCCCAACAATTTAGGTATCAAGGCTGTACAAGACTCACTAAGTAGTACGAACATCTCCAAAAACCACTTAGACTTTATTATAATGGGCATTGCATTCATATTAAATCACAATTATTTCACATTTAAAAAACAATTTTTCCAACAAGTACAGGGGACTGCGATGGGGACCACATTTGCCCCATCATATGCAAATTTATTCATGCATAACTTCGAAGAACAACACATATGGGCTAACAATCCCCATATCCGTAACCTGATCAAATATTATCGGTATATTGATGATATCGTTATGATTTGGAGAGGATCAGAGACTGACTGTTGGGACTTAGTGAACCATATGAATAATAACAATCACAATCTTAAATTTACCCCTAAAGTAGATAAACAGCAGGTGGAATTTTTAGATCTCTTGCTTTTCGTTGATGACAATAGGAAGGTAGCATTATCTAACTATCGTAAACCCACTGACAAGAACAGGTTTTTAAATGCCAAAAGTGGTCACCTGCCGAGGTGTAAAAACAATATCCCCCTGGGACAGTACAAACAAATTAAAAGGAACTGCACCAGGGAGGTAGATTACTATAAAGAAGAGGCCTTGTTAGATGCTAGATTCAAGGATAAAGGATATGATTTCAAAGTAATACAGGAGGCAAAAGATAGAAAGAAAAAACATCTTGAAACCTAAGAATAGAAGCTTAGACCCAAATTAAGTAACATATAGCAATGAAGCCAGATTTATTACCACTTACAATCAGGGTATCGAAGATATTCAAAACATCCTTAAGAAACATTGGAGAGTTTTTAAAGCAGACCCCGTATTAGGAGCCACCTTACAGGAGAAACCTTTAGTAACATTTAGAAAAAATAGGGATTTGAAAAACATACTAGCTCCCACCAAATTATGCGACATCAATAAAGATAAAGCACCCATAACCACATGGTTAGAACAAAAAACAGGCACATATAGATGTGGAGTTAGTAGGTGCGTGATGTGTAGTTTCATCATAAAAGGTAGTTCTTTTGAGAACCATGATGAATCAAAATCTTTCACTGTGAAATACAAAAGTAATTGTGGCACTAATTATGCAGTTTATCTCCTCGGTTGTAGCTATAACCTTATCTATATTGGGAGGACAAAAAGAAATGTACAAACCAGGCTGAGTGAGCATGTCAACAACAATAAAGTGGATTTAACAACCCATAGTCTGTCTGAATACTTTAGAATAAGGCACAATAAAGATCCCAATAGCCTAAAAATACAAATTATAGACTGGATTCCACCAAATAGATATCCTAATAGATTACTTACCCTGAGACGCAGGGAGTCATATTGGATTTACCAACTTGACTCCATGCACCCTTAGGGTTTAAATATAGAATTGGATCTACAGGCTTTTATGTAAAAAAAATAGCTAAGTATATGGTATAAATACCTACCAAAATGGGTCTTCAATTAGGGTTTGTATTACTATGTTTTTAACATAATCTTTTTATTAAGTCTTTGGTTTCATGATGCAATTGTGCCATGGATATGCATTGATTTATGTTCATTCTACCTTAATGTATATATCATAAGATTGTAATGATCATGTGTGTTTAGGTTATATGGCATTCATAACACATATGTGGGAGCCATTAATCTTTATTGGGTATGCATATACATTTTTTCCATATTTATATTTGCATTTTTTACAGTGGCAATTTTTAAAGCTTTATATTTTTAATACTTTATATTATGTTTTTATTATCCACATTAATTATTGGATATATTCTTTAGAGGGTGTTTTATGCAACTTAAATTATATGATATATAGGGCTCATAGCCCTATGTTGTGTATTGTTAAGTACTTGACATATCCCTTGTTCCAATCAGTCAGCATAGTCATGTGCATGGTACACAACATGCCATTGGTTAATCTGAAGTTCCAATCATATAGGCTCTTTTAAAAAGCCGGTTTGAGCCTTGTTTGGACAGATTCCAAACTCTTGAAAAAGTCTGAGCGTTCTCAGACGAAACGTACGAAAGTCTTTTTCACCCTACCGGCAGTGTCTTTAATATCCCCTGGCACCTAACATCCAGACTTGGTATAGTTTGACCGAGGTGGCTAAATCTGCTCAGGACATAAGAATCACACCGGAAGGATTGTTTTTATTATATATGCTTCAATTGATTTTAAACGCTAGTGAGTATGCATTCTGTCATATGAACTTACTCTGTAATAAATAATCTGCATTTGAGTCGGGCTGCGCCTGTGTTTCTTTGTCTTATACAGACTTAAGAGAATGTCTTATACATATCAGCTAACCTAAAATTATACCTATTGAATTGTAAAGGGCTAGATAACAAGTGAAGCACAATTAGCCCTCTGGCTCAAGCTGGTATGACAAGATGAAAGTAAAAAGTTTGCGTGCAGGGGGTGTGGCTAGGAAGTGGCCATGGCGGGTCACAAATTATGAAGGTCTTAGACCTCTACCAGTAATCTGCCGACTATCCTGGAAGACTTGTATCATCCTACCTCACACTCATAAGAGTTATCTAAATTATCTCTTGCTTTCTTGCCTGATGTAAAAGATGTCCACGTATACCGACTGGGACCCGATCTAATCCGTTGTGTCCTACACTCAAGCCCACAACCCCCCCCCCCACCCCCCACCCCCGGTACTTTGGGTCTAGCAGTTCTTGATCTGCTGTTCAACATATCCACTAACCATGGAGGATTCTAACCTTGTCATCATAACAGCCATCAAACATTTTGAATATAATTTTTGTAAAAAGATAGACGACCTGATCTATTCTCTCCCAATCCAGCTGGCGCTATATCAGACCAATCCCCACAGTTCATAGAGCCACGCAAGGTGAATAAAGGACTAAGAAGTACAACCCCACCTTTGAAATTGCCTGCCTTCCTCTTGTCGGATCCACTTACAGAATCGGGCCAGAAAGCTGAAGCACACACTACACGCGATCGGAGGAAGAAAGACGATCCCACACACCCCATGGTTCATTAGGTAAAGAAATATGTCAGCCATACTATCTGCTGACAAAACTTGCAAACACTCCACCTGTCAACAGCCTGCAGTCGATAATTGTACGGAAGACTCATACACTGGCTACCAGAGACCATTACATTCTTTTTGGGGAGTGCGGCCAACAAGACTATACCTCACCACTTAAAGGAGGTGAACCCAATTTTGTGGCAACAAGCATTGCAAGTGAGACGCTCCCTGAAAGGAGAGACCGGAGGCAGTTCAATAGGTTTCTTATGTCCTGCTCACATCCCATGGGTATCAGGCAAGACTTCCCCTAACCACCTAAACACTATGGAGTACTGCTTGAGGAAAATCAGCATTGGATAAGAAGAGACCATTATGACAATGGTATATGTATGATGTAGTCATACTCCAAGCAGCCTATCTAGGCAACTCTCCACTGTATGCTTTGACTTTAAAACCCCTATAGTGTTATAGGTTGCACTCTAAAATTACCAAACGTTATGATGTCTACTTGCCTGATATTAACTTTCACACTGCTAATTTATAAAGATTGTGTACCCAAAGTAGTATTTAACTTATGAGGGCAAATTTCATATTCTAAAACGTACAGCTGAGCTTGGTCCGTGCCTTCTCAGACATAGGTGAAAAAAATATCCATTTATTACATGAACCATATTAATGTATACTTTGAGGCTTACAATAAGCTCATTGCAATCTCTACAGCTAGAACTTGAGTTTTCCCTTGAGAATACTTAGGGAGCATATCATTGGTTATCAATAATGAGGTTGCTGATTAAATTGGTGACATTGGAGTGGGCTAGATTTACAAATATGGGCTCCATATACTAATTATTGCAGTCACCTCTACTTATTATCCTCCTTACAATGCCTGGTGTGTCTCACTAATACCCCATAGAAATCTGCTTCGTTACCCACCACCTCCATGGTGTAGCTGGAATCCTAGCTTCCTCCCTCATTTCTACTGCATATTGCTGTAAGGTGTAAGTGAGGCTTGTAAGCCACAGATTATTTCTCCAATGTTATTCTATATGTTACCTTCATCATTTCCTTCTCTGAGTTACTTCAAATCCCAAATAATATTGTAGCTATTACTTAATATATTATATTATATCTACACCACCTATATTATATACTATTGACTTAAAAGTGCTAAGGTCCCAGAGCAGCCTCTTCATACGATAGTTTCCTCTGCAATTTTTTCTTTTCCTGTTGTTCCCTAACTATAAATTAAGCTAGGTCCAAAAGTGACCCTCTATGTACTAAGAGGAATCTGTAACAGGAAAAACGAGGTTTCACTTATATATTTTCTGTTGTTTTTTTGCTGACAAATTTGTCACCTTTTGTTTATGTTGATATTTCACTGTCAGCTAGATTACGAGTTTTGAGCGCTATAGGGAAATTAACGGCCGCCACAAAAGCGGCGTTAATTTAGCTCCCTATAGCGCTGCTATTACAAGTTTACAAAAAGCAGGCTTTTGCGGGCGATATGGTGGCGTTGAGCTCCATACCGCACCGAAATACAAGCGCTGCTTTGACGTGATTGTGCACGATTTCCCCATAGACATCAATGGGGAGAGCCGGCAAAAAAGAAGCCTAACACCTGCGATCGCGGAAACAAAAGCTCCGTAACGCAGTCCCAATGATGTCTATGGGGAAAGAAAAAGTTATGTTTAAACCTAACACCCTAACATAAAAACCATGTCTAAACACCCCGAATCTGCTGCCCCTGACATCGCCAGAACCTACATAAAACTAATAACCCCTAATCTGCCGCCCTTAATCGCCGCCACCTACATTACAGTCATTAACCCCTAATCTGCCGCCCCTAACATCACCGCCACCTACATTAGTTATTAACCCCTAATCTGCCACCCTTAGCATCGCCGCCACCTACATTACAGTTATTAACCCCTAATCTGTCACCCCTAACATCCCCGCCACCTACCTACACTTATTAACCCCTAATCTGCTGCCCCCAATGTCACCGCCACTATACTAAAGTTATTAACCCCTAAACCTCTGGCCTCCCACATCACCTTAAACCTAACCATTAACCTAACGTAACCTAAGCATAAGTTTAAGTCTAACCCTAACACCCCCTAACTTAAATATAATTAAAATAAATCTAAATAAACCTTACAATTATTACCTAAATAATACCTATTTAAAACTAAATACATACTTACCTGTAAAAAAAAACTACGCTAGCTACAAAATAACTAATAGTTATATTGTAGCTATCTTAGGTTTTATTTTTATTTCACAGCTAAGTTTGTATTTATTTTAACTAGGTAGACTAGTTAGTAAATAGTTATTAACTATTTAATAACTACCTAGTTAAAATAAATACAAATTTACCTGTAAAATAAAACCTAACCTGACTTACACTAAAACCTACCATTACAATCAAATCAAATAAATTAAATTAATCAAATACAATTATCTAAATTACAAACAAAAAAATACTAAATAACACAAAATAAAAAACGAAATTATCATATAAAAAAATTAATTACTCCTAATCTAATAGCCCTATTAAAATAAAAAAGCCCCTCCAAAATAATAAAACCCCTAGCCTACACTAAACTGTCAATAGCCCTTAAAAGAGTCTTTTGCGGGGCATTGCCCCAAAGAAATACACTTTTTTACCTGGCAATAAAAATTACAAACAACTCCGCAACAGTAAAACCCACCACCCACCCAACCAAACCCCCCAAATAAAACTCTATCTAAATAAACCTAAGCTAACCATTGCCCTGAAAAGGGCATTTGTATGGGCATTGCCCTTAAAAGGGCATTTAGCTCTTTTATGGTGCCCAAACCCTAAGCTAAAAATAAAACCCACCCAATAAACCCTTAAAAAACCTAACACTAACCCCAGATGATCCACTTACAGTTTTCGAAGACCGGACATCCATCCTCATCCAGCTGGCGAAGTCCTCATCAAAGCTGGCAGAAGTCTTCATCCAAGAGGGCAGAAGTCTTCATCCAAGCAGCCAGAAGTCTTCATCCAAACGGGCAGAAGTCTTAATCCAGACGGCATCTTCTATCTTCATCCATCCGGTGTGGAGAGGGTCCATCTTCAAGACATCCGGCGCAGAGCATCCTCTTCTTCCGATCGTCACTGGAAAATGACGTCACTTTAAGTGACATCATCAAAGATGGCGTCCCTTACATTACGATTAGCTGATATAAAAATAAAGCCTAAGATAGCTACAATATAACTATTAGTAATATTGTAGCTCACTTAGGGGTTTTTTTACAGGTAAGTATGTATTTAGTTTTAAATAGGTATTATTTAGGTAATAATTGTAAGGTTTATTTAGATTTATTTTAATTATATCTGTTAGGGGGTGTTAGGGTTAGGGTTAAGTTAGGGTTAGGATTAGGGGATAATATATTTATGTAGTGATGTGGGAGGCCAGAGGTTATGGGGTTAATAGTTTAATTTAGTATATTTCGTTGTGGGGGCTTGCAGTTTAGTGGTTATTATGTTTATTATAACGGCGGTGTGGGCGGACGGCAGATTAGGGGTTAATAATATTTAAGTGGTGTTTGCGATGCGGGAGTTTAGGGGTTAATAGGTTTATTATAGTGGCGACGATGTCAGGGAGCGGCGGAAGAGGCGTTCATACATTTTAATAGTGGCGGCGATGTCCGGAGTGGCAGATTAGGGGTTAATAAGTTTATTATAGAATTTGCGATACAGGAGGGCCTCGGTTTAGGGTAGTTTGTGGGTGTTAGTGTACTTTGTAGCAGTTTAGTTAGTTATGAGTTTTATGGTACAGCTTTGTACTACTACTGACTTTAGATGGTGGTACAGATCTTGTCAGTATAGAGTGTACCGCTCACTTTTTGGCCTCCCAGGCAAACTCGTAATACCGGTGCTATGGAAGTCCCATTGAAAAAGGACTTTTTTAAAGTGCGGTACTGACATTGCGTGATGGCCAAAAAGGTGTGCGGTACACCTATACCTACAAATCTTGTAATAGCAGCGTTAGGGAAAAAGCATTGTTATGAAGCATAACGATGCTTTTTCATTCGTAGCGCAAAACTCGTAATCTAGCTGTATATGTATTATACTGGCAGGTAGAATTCTATTTCCTGCTGTATCCAATGTTTTGTAACTCAGCATTTTTGATTACTGAGATGTAGCTTCTACTTACTACATGTATACAGCTTTATAACAGCATACTGACTTGCAACTTTTATTTATGTATTTTCTCTATTTTTATATGGACTCATGATTAACATATGCCTGTTATCTTTGTGAAAGGACATATATTTGTAATGTTGTCATCCATAAAAACCTCAATAAAAAGCTATGATTTAAAAAAAAAAGTTTGCGTGTGAGCTTAAACTCGATGTGCACTAAAAAAGTATCGCAACCACATTAACTTCTTCTCTCATAGACTTCAATAGAGCGTGAAAAATGCAAAAAACCCTAACAACCATACTGACACACTAACCTGACCAGGTATATTCAAGAGCGCTAAACCCAACATGAAATATTATTATTTCCCATTTCAATGTTCTTAACATAGCAAAACATGTTCTATTTATTCTTAAATAAATATATCTATATATATATGATGATTTTTTGGTAAAACATATATTTATACATATATATATATATATATATATATATATATATATATTAGTAACAAAGTCCACATGGAGCACTCTCTGTTAAGTGTTGCAATCTGTTATTTAATAATAGTTAACGTTTTTGAGGTTTTACCCCCGTCATCAGACATGTGAAGAAAAACAAAATGTGAAATTCACTTACCCCCTTCACCATATATTCACTAACCGAATCTCGCGCCACTGTCTGCCCGCGTCCCGCCGCCGCATCAGAAAACTGGAAGTGATGTCATCGTGCCACGGGACTACGTCAGTTTTTTTTGTGTTTTTTTATTAAGGACTTTATAATACAGAAACAGGCAATTATAAAATAAAAAATACAATGCTCAAATCAAATATGCTCATCATATCTGTACAGTATTGTACATATAACATAATAGTCCCCATTTCTCCCCCCCCCCCCTTTTTGACTTTTATAGGCCACTTTTGGATCTCAATATTATAAGTATTATATATTATTTGGGGTTGTTATAACCTCATGGCCCGTTTTGGTCCATTTGCATATATAAATTGAAAAATGAACAAGAAATGAAAGTTACTCTTGGAGCAGTTATAAAACGAAATTAACTTTGTTTAAGATTCTAATTTACTACCTTATAAAGAAAGGAGATGTGCAGGAGATGAAACAAATATTAACCATCATTTGTAGCAAGAACTAAGTAACTAGATAACCACAAGGGCTGTAAATGTTCTGAATAAAGATTGGCAGCCCCATATATTCTATTATTTTTGTGTTTGCAGTTATTGTATATTAAAATAGAAGGAAGTAATAAAAATATTGATATAACCTTATGCTTTGAGTAATATATTTGTGTAAGGTATTATATGCAAGAGGGGATATACATATCATGGAGTAAGATATATAAGATATATAGCTCGTACAGCACGGGAAAGCTAAATAAAACTCAGAGATGGGAACTATAAATGGATATGTAACTATAAACCAGCTGGGGAATCAGTATAGCACTCCACTTTGAGCCTCAGCCACCGGCCGTGGGGCAAAAGGAGAATCACATGCATACCTTCCCCAAGTCTAAAATCCTTTAAGAGATCCCTCTCTGCATATCTCAAAACAGAATGCACCTGTCATGGTTGATTATATATTTCCTACCTGTTCTCAGTGGCGGCTTGTGGGTTATTAAAATGGGGGTTCACAATATATAAATAAATAAATATATATATATATATATATATATATACACACACACACTTATATATACACACACAAATTTATATATACACACACTTATATATACACACACAAATTTATATATACACACACACACACATACATATAAACAACTGTTGTTTTTTCAATCTGGATTTAAAATGAATGGATTTTTTTTAATACCTAACAATCTTTTAAGTGCACAAATCAAATAGATTCACCACTTGCAGGAGTTAATAGAAATAATTAAACCATAATGTAAGATTTTTTTTTTTTAAACTTTCTAAAAAAAAGAGCAGCACAGACAATGATTTACACACAATATTAGGCACCACACTTATCTGACCATCTCACAGCATCACATTTTTTTATCAAAAAGGTTGAAGGGGCAGAAGACTGCCTGATTACTAAGGGCTCAGATTCTACCAAGCACATCATGTAAAAAGCTGCCCCTACCTTGATCCTCAATAGCTGCCTTTACTAACCGTCCGCATCAGAGAAGTTTTTTCTTAAGCAAAATGTAATTGTCACAGGCATGCGGGGCCCCGGCTTGAAATCAGAGTGGCTGCTCTGATTTGCCAACTGCTGACCCTCTCTACAGAAGCCTGCACGCAGGCTGTTACCATTTGCTGTGTGCCGCGCGGGCTTCTTTTCCTGCTCTCTGCACTCAAGACAATGCTCCTCCTCCCACACACACAGCTCTTAGTGTGCGAGTGTCACATGACAGCTGGCTCTCGCACACTAAGAGCTGTGCGGTTAGGAAAGCCATGGGCTGGCCAGTAGGTGGCGCTGAAGGCAATGCAGGCTGAAAGTGGAAAGTGCTTTTGCCTATACTTCTATCTATCGCACTGTACAGCATGTGCGATAAATAGAAGTATTAGGCAAAAGACCATTCCACTTTCAGCCTAAATAATTAAAAACAGCAATTTTAAATGTTTTTAGTCAAAACTACAGTGGAGCCTGGAGGATTTTTTTTTTATTTAAATCAGCAAAAAAGGTTTAAAAATGTAATTATTTTTTTTTATTTCTCACTCTTTATTTTTTTTGTTCATCAAAGGTCAGGGTGTTCATCAGGGGTCAGGGGGTTCACGTTCTCAAGTGCTCCTATAGAGCAGCCTCCACTGCCTGTTCTATGTTAAATTTTGCATATATTATGTATTAATATTTTTTTTGTATTTTATTGTACCTGATTGTATCAATGCAATGTTTTGTGGACCTAGGACATACTTGAAAACGAGAGATATCTCAATGTATCCTTCCTGGTAAAATATTTAATAAATAAATAAAATATTACACACAAATATGCATAAGTGAGGCCAAATATTCACATTTTTAGCTCAACAGATATTTTGGAACTAAAATCAACTTATACATTTGTTTATGTAGCCTAGGCATAAACATAATTATCTTAATATATATAGGGTTATGATAAGCCTATGCTAAAATTGTTACTGAGATGGATTTTAGGCGCTGTCAATATTGCAACGCTTGTAAACAAATGGAAAAATCTGATAAATTGACAAAAACATTCTACTCAAAAGATGGTATAAAAATATAATATAAATAAATTCATTACTTGTAATAGTAAAAATGTGGTGTATTTATTACGCTGCTCATGTAGTCTCATTTACATAGAGCGTACTTCTAGGCTTCTCAAAACCTGACTAAGTGAGCATATATATATAATAAAGAGAAAGGTTTCCCCAAACACTCGGTTTCTGCACAATTTGATAAAAAAAACAACAGAAATATTAAAGATTTGGAATTTATGGGTATCCAGAAAGTTGACATTAATTGGAGGGGAGGTGATATACAGAATGCTCTAGGCCGATTGGAGATGAAATGGATTTATACCATTAATTCTCTAATCCCAAATGGCCTTAACAAAGATTTTGAAATTCATCATTTCTTATAAGAGACTTATATATAAATTGTATCAAATACTAAGTATAAAATGTTTCCATATTTATAATATAAAATGTAACTTTTTGTTTCTTGCAAAAATGTCCATATGGTGAATAATGCAATTTACTCATCATTGTTTATATATTTTATAATCACATATATACAATGTTTTTATTAAGTTTATAATTTACATGTTCATTCTGAAATCTAAGTTTAAAGTCTTTAATTTGTATATAGATATTTTCATTGTATATAGGAAAATACTGTTTCCAACAACAAATATGGTGGATTGCCATAAAAAGTTTTTCCCGGTCACGTGACTATTACCATAGAAAAGACTCCTTCAGACATGTGCACTTTATTCCTTGACAAAGCTGACAGTGAACAGTGAAACATACATCGGAACTTCATCTACAAACATCCACATAATTTATTGCCAGTTTCTCACAGGAGGTGCAGTTTTTCCCTGCTGGTCTGAGATTCAGATTTGCAGAGTAGTGTTCTAACTATTCCCTATCCGCATCCATTCGGCTTTGTGGCTTACTCTACACAGTTTATTTGAACTGCCTCATATTGAGACTCCATATATGTGATATATACACTGTGCATTTGACGGTTTTATACCTTTTTAATATTTTAATAAATTGTATACTTTCAAGCTATTTCATGGATGACTGTTTACCCACCAGTATAAAAGAGGATGTGCGCATGAAATAGAGCTGATCTTAGCTCTATGAAACGTGAGTAGTGAATCTTCACAACCACATATTACAACATTGTATTTACAATATTATGCTATGTTATATCATTCTTCTATTTGAGGGACATCCGGAAAGATTACTCCATGTTATTACAGCTAGAGTGGATGAAAATACCCTGGATTCCCACTTAAAGGCAAAGTCCTGAACTTTTTAAGATATATCCTTTTTTCTCTATTTTTTTGTTCTTTGTGTTTTTCTTCATCAAGATCACATTTATTGTCACTTATTATTTTTGCATTGTGATTTATTGTATATTTATTTCACCATAACTCTTTACAAAGTAAACAAGACAACTAGTAGTTGGGAAAGGGAAGGAAAGAAAAACAGATATACAATGCCACATAGCTCTAAATGTTAATGAACATTGAGTTTGTTAGCCTATTCCAGCTTCGTAAGGATTGAAATGGGATGCAAAACTATCGAAGTGAGTTCCCTTAGCAAACGGAATGTCACAAAGACCTCTAACCAAATATTTGTCAGACAGTTTGTAGAATGATGAAGAAGTCCCCATATAAAAAAAAACCTATCCTTTCCAAAGTCTTTCCTCTGTTGTTGTTTCAGAGTCCCTTGTAAAAAAGTGTAGAGGGATGGGAAATACTTATTCTGGGATAATGGGTGAGCTGAACTGCTTGAACCTTGAGACTTCCAAGATAACCAGACTTTGACAGTAGGTGAAGCAAGTGCTTCAGTTTATATACAGTATAATGTAGGTAGTGCCCCACGATGGTATATCTTCAGAGCTGCCATTCAGAGACATTGGATTAGCTATTCCTCCATTTTCTTGAGCATCCCAGCATCCGGGGAGCTGGACTTTGTCAGCAAATTAGGTAAGTGTTTCCAGGTGTAATCAGTATTCCTCTTAATCTCCGATGATATATCTTTGGGGCTGTCAGAGTCTTGTATGTATACAACTGTGCCGTGGCTCTCAACCATTATGGCTTCTGATGCAACTTGTTCTGTGCTCTCCAGCATTGCATCACCTGAAGTTATGTAGAAATCAGACACATCTGTCGATGCAACAGTTATTGGGTCAAAGTAATAAAGATCTCCTATTTCTAATGCATGGCTGGAGTGTGATTTCTCAAGAATAGCTAGTAGAAGATTCTCCAACCTTAGGTATTGCACATCTAGATGTAAGAAACATGTTCTCGTTCTCCATGTCTGCTGCTGAGTTGGCAGTTGTAAAAAGAAAGTGAGGTATAATGAACTATATATAGTAAATATAAAAGTAGTGCTGTGATGAGTTCAAATATTTACAATCCTGGAGTGACAGAGTGACCCGGAATCACCCAGAGGAGGAATGCAGCCTCTCGGTGAGACCTCTTTTGCCCAATCCGCAGCTCCTAATTCATAAATACAGCAAATATAATAATATTCAGATCTCCACAATGTGAAGTTGCAATAATTCCTTCTGTTCTGTGTTGGATGCTGTAGTTGAAAGTTAATAATCAGATTATCAGGTATCCTTCAGGAGCTCCTGGAGATGCGTCCTCTCAGGAATGCTGCTTGAACACGCCCCCCCCCCCCCCCCCCCGTGAGTACGGCAGTTTTAATCTATAATGTGAAAATTATAATGCTGATGATATCGATACATCAAATATGTGCCATAAGTGAATTCCTTTATTTGAGTACTAGGCGTTAAGCCTGCTAGGAGGGCAGTCTATTGTTGTAGAGAGAGGTTCCACTTGGGGAGGGCAAGGGATCGTCACCACCCTGCCATTTTCGGGATCCACCTGGATGCAGCTCAGTTCAATTTGTTTGGCTGTGCGCCCAGCCGACATTCTTTCGGCTACGTGTGCAACTGACGACAGCGACGGACGCATTAAAAACGCAACTATAGTATAGATGTTTAACTTGGGCACACTGCACAGTGTATTTTTTTTATTAGTGTTGGTTTTATTTTTTTGCAGTTTAATTATAGAATTGTATTTAATTTGTGAGAGTATTTATACAAGATTTGTATTAACTGTTTCTTATTTCTTTATTTTAGTATAATTAATATGAATGCAATCATCAGGTGAGCATATCTAAAGTAATTAGGCATGATTTCTTTTTATTCTACTCTCATTTAGTTCTTTTCTTTATCATTGAATTATTAAGATTTACTAACTCTAAATTTAATTAAACTTGGCTTAGGCAAAACTGTAACTTTAGAATTGAAATTTATGGAAATGTAGATACTTTAGAGGTTCTCCCAGGGTGGCCTGTATTACTTTCATATTTGGTAACATATTTCTTACCACTTATGGGCTTTTCCAACTATCTAACTTGTTTTTTGTTTTAGAAATGTTATATTGAGAGTTATTGTGTTACACAAGTACTAAATTAAAAATCAGAGAGCATTTACAATATAAACAGTTAAAAAAATCAATAAAAAGTATTTCAAATAATGTTTTCTTCTTATGAAATGAATCTTAATACTGCATCTCGACTTAGCACAGTCTTTTTTTTTTTTTTTTTTTTTAAGATACATATCCTAGAAAAATAGATGTACCAAAATCTCAGATTCCCCCCACATTTTTACATCTTTATTTAAAAATGTAATGTAATGCTCTTCCTTTCATGTCATGTTATCAGAATAGAACTTTCTAAAAGATTAACTGGTGTCTTATTTCTCATACTCTGAGTTAATGTACTGAAGCATCTATCTCTGTAGTTCTAATATTTGATATAATTGATGTGGTTGCTGAATTACTTTAAAGTATGTAACCTTTTTGCATAGCTTCATTGCTGAATTACTTTAAAGAATGCAAGCTCCTTGTATAACTGTATAATTCCCTTAGCATGATGACTGTGAATGACATCTGCTTCCCAGAGGGCATAATTCACTTCAAAGAGATTAAGAAAATTTGCCTTGTACTACCAAGGTATGTAAAGGTTTGATCACATTATAATTTAAACTACAGTTGTCTAGCTTATTAAGTATGTTCTTTAGGATTTTATATAAATCTCTAGTCCATGGAGTAGATTTTTTTTGGTGAGATCACCATATAAGTAACTCTGAATAAATAACATAAATAGATAGAAATAGACAAGATGAAGATTGACCTTGACTGTTGCTAATTTTGCTTAAAAATAAAACAAAACAGGACAAAATTGGCAGCAAGTAATTCAATTCCTTTCAGATAACAGGGAAGTAGATGAAGGAACATTCAAGTGACCATTTGCGATAAGAGAGGATATATTATGTTGACTCGTATAACAGAAGGAAGAAAGCAGCATGTGGCTAGTTTAGTGCACACAGATATGAGGAACTTGCAATATTGAATTAAGAAAAATAATAATGCTGCCGCCAATCAAATGATAGAAAACCTTAGTGTACTAATAATGATTAGGATTGGAGGTAGTAAACACACCAAAAAATGACTCTGTACAAAAGAACCTGTTAAAGACACAATCTTAGTTACCTGCATGGTTTAATATAAAAACTGCAAAGTGATTATAGAACATGCTAGGTATGTGTTTATCAAGTACATGCCAAAAATGCAACGCAGCTAATCAGAACTCCACCAACTAGACTTTTAGAGCCATAAATCTCAATGAGGTAATGTTTTAATAGTTTTCCAACTTTTTGGAAAACTATTTTGGAAGGTACCACGTCAAGGTCCCTTCCAAAAGCTGAGTCCCTAAAACAGCCACTCAATCCAACAAACTGGGAACAAGTGAAGGGTGCACAGGCTTATGAAATCATCCTAGACATATACGGCTAGATTTAGAGTTTTGTCGGTAACGACCAGCGTAGCTAACGCTGGCTTTTTTCTGGCCGCACCTCTAAAATAACTCTGGTATTGATAGTCCACAGAATGGCTGCGTTAGGCTCCAAAAAGGGAGCGTACAGGCATTTTTAACGCTACTGCAACTCTCGATACCAGAGTTGCTTACGGACGCGGCCAGCCTCAAAAACGTGCTCGTGCACGATTCCCCCATAGAAAACAATGGGGCTGTTTGAGCTGAAAAAAAACCTAACACATGCAAAAAAGCTGCGTTCAGCTCCTAACGCAGCCCCATTGTTTCCTATGGGGAAACACTTCCTACGTCTGCACCTAACACCCTAACATGTACCCCGAGTCTAAACACCCCTAACCTTACACTTATTAACCTCTAATCTGCCGCCCCCGCTATCGCTGACCCCTGCATATTATTATTAACCCCTAATCTGCCGCTCCGTAAACCGCCGCTACTTACATTATCCCTATGTACCCCATTATCTGCTGTCCCTAACACCGCCGACCCCTATATTATATTTATTAACCCCTAATCTGCCGCCCACAACGTCGCCCCCACCTGCCTACACTTATTAACCCCTAATCTGCCGAGCGCCCCCACCTGCCTACACTTATTAACCCCTAAAGCTAATTCTAACCCTAACCCTAACACCCCCCTAAGTTAAATATAATTTTATTCTAACGAAATAAATTAACTCTTATTAAATAACTTATTCCTATTTAAAGCTAAATACTTACCTGTTAAATAAACCCTAATATAGCTGCAATATAAATTATAATTACATTGTAGCTATTTTAGGATTAATATTTATTTTACAGGCAACTTTGTAATTATTTTAACCAGGTACAATAGCTATTAAATAGTTAAGAACTATTTAATAGTTACCTAGTTAAAATAATAACAAAATTACCTGTAAAATAAATCCTAACCTAAGTTACAATTAAACCTAACACTACACTATCATTAAATTAATTAAATAAAATATCTACAATTACCTACAATTAAACCTAACACTACACTATCAATACATTAATTAAATACAATATCTACAAATAACTACAATGAAATAAACTAACTAAAGTACAAAAAATAAAAAAGAACTAAGTTACAAAAAATAAAAAAATATTTACAAACATAAGAAAAATCTTACAACAATTTTAAACTAATTACACCTACTCTAAGCCCCCTAATAAAATAACAAAGCCCCCCAAAATAAAAAAATGCCCTACCGTATTCTAAATTACTAAAGTTCAAAGCTCTTTTACCTTACCAGCCCTGAACAGGGCCCTTTGCGGGGCATACCCCAAGAAGTTCAGCTCTTTTGCCTGCAAAAAAAAACATACAATACCCCCCCCAACATTACAACCCACCACCCACATACCCCTAATCTAACCCAAACCCCCCTTAAATAAACCTAACACTAAGCCCCTGAAGATCTTCCTACCTTATCTTCACCATACCAGGTTCACCGATCGGTCCAGAAGAGCTCCTCCGATGTCCTGATCCAAGCCCAAGCGGGGGGCTGAAGATGTCCATGATCCGGTAGAAGTCTTCATCCAAGCGGGGCAGAAGAGGTCTTCCATCCGATTGAAGTCTTCATCCAAGCGGCATCTTCTATCGTCATCCATCCGGAGCGGAGCGGCAGCATCCTGAAGACCTCAGACGCGGAACATCCATCCTGGCCGACGACTGAACGACGAATGACGGTTCCTTTAAATGACGTCATCCAAGATGGCGTCCCTCGAATTCCGATTGGCTGATAGGATTCTATCAGCCAATCGGAATTAAGGTAGGAATATTCTGATTGGCTGATGGAATCAGCCAATCAGAATCAAGTTCAATCCGATTGGCTGATCCAATCAGCCAATCAGATTGAGCTCGCATTCTATTGGCTGATCGGAACAGCCAATAGAATGCGAGCTCAATCTGATTGGCTGATTGGATCAGCCAATCGGATTGAACTTGATTCTGATTGGTTGATTCCATCAGCCAATCAGAATATTCCTACCTTAATTCCGATTGGCTGATAGAATCCTATCAGCCAGTCGGAATTCGAGGGACGCCATCTTGGATGACGTCATTTAAAGGAACCATCATTCGTCGTTCAGTCGTCGGCCAGGATGGATGTTCCGCGTCGGAAGTCTTCAGGATGCTGCCGCTCCGCTCCGGATGGATGACGATAGAAGATGCCGCTTGGATGAAGACTTCAATCAGATGGAAGACCTCTTCTGCCCCGCTTGGATGAAGACTTCTACCGGATCATGGACATCTTCAGCCCCCCGCTTGGGCTTGGATCAGGACATCGGAGGAGCTCTTCTGGACCGATCGGTGAACCTGGTATGGTGAAGATAAGGTAGAAAGATCTTCAGGGGCTTAGTGTTAGGTTTATTTAAAGGGGGGTTTGGGTTAGATTAGGGGTATGTGGGTGGTGGGTTGTAATGTTGGGGGGGTATTGTATGTGTTTTTTTTACAGGCAAAAGAGCTGAACTTCTTGGGGCATGCCCCGCAAAGGGCCCTGTTCAGGGCTGGTAAGGTAAAAGAGCTTTGAACTTTAGTAATTTAGAATAGGGTAGGGCATTTTTTTATTTTGGGGGGCTTTGTTATTTTATTAGGGGGCTTAGAGTAGGTGTAATTAGTTTAAAATTGTTGTAAGATTTTTCTTATGTTTGTAAATATTTTTTTATTTTTTGTAACTTAGTTCTTTTTTATTTTTTGTACTTTAGTTAGTTTATTTCATTGTAGTTATTTGTAGATATTGTATTTAATTAATGTATTGATAGTGTAATGTTAGGTTTAATTGTAGGTAATTGTAGATATTTTATTTAATTAATTTAATGATAGTGTAGTGTTAGGTTTAATTGTAACTTAGGTTAGGATTTATTTTACAGGTAATTTTGTTATTATTTTAACTAGGTAACTAATAAATAGTTCTTAACTATTTAATAGCTATTGTACCTGGTTAAAATAATTACAAAGTTGCCTGTAAAATAAATATTAATCCTAAAATAGCTACAATGTAATTATAATTTATATTGTAGCTATATTAGGGTTTATTTTACAGGTAAGTATTTAGCTTTAAATAGGAATAAGTTATTTAATAAGAGTTAATTTATTTCGTTAGAATAAAATTATATTTAACTTAGGGGGGTGTTAGTGTTAGGGTTAGACTTAGCTTTAGGGGTTAATACATTTATTAGAATAGGGGTGAGCTCCAGTCGGCAGATTAGGGGTTAATAATTGAAGTTAGGTGTCGGCGATGTTAGGGAGGGCAGATTAGGCGTTAATACTATTTATTATAGGGTTAGTGAGGCGGATTAGGGGTTAATAACTTTATTATAGTAGCGGTGCGGTCCGCTCGGCAGATTAGGGGTTAATAAGTGTAGGCAGGTGGAGGCGACGTTGAGGGGGGCAGATTAGGGGTTAATAAATATAATATAGGGGTCGGCGGTGTTAGGGGCAGCAGATTAGGGGTACATAAGGATAACTTAAGTAGCGGCGCTTTGCGGTCGGCAGATTAGGGGTTAATTATTGTAGGTAGTTGGCGGCGACGTTGAGGGGGCAGATTAGGGGTTAATAAATATAATACAGGGGTCGGCGGTGTTAGGGGCAGCAGATTAGGGGTACATAAATATAACGTAGGCGGCGGTCGGCAGATTAGGGGTTAAAAAAATTTAATCGAGTGGCGGCGATGTGGGGGGACCTCAGTTTAGGGGTACATAGGTAGTTTATGGGTGTTAGTGTACTTTAGAGCACAGTAGTTAAGAGCTTTATGAACCGACGTTAGCCCAAAAAGCTCTTAACTCCTGTTTTTTTTCTGCGGCTGGAGTTTTGTCGTTAGATTTCTAACGCTCACTTCAGCCACGACTCTAAATACCGGAGTTAGAAAGATCCCATTGAAAAGATAGGATACGCAATTTACATAAGGGGATCTGCGGTATGGAAAAGTCGCGGCTGAAAAGTGAGCGTTAGACCATTTTTTGAATGACTCCAAATACCGGCGGTAGCCTAAAACCAGCGTTAGGAGCCTCTAACCCTGGTTTTCACGGCTACCGCCAAACTCTAAATCTAGGCCATAGAAAACACAGAAGGGGACTGCAGTCTCAGACTGGACTGGGTACACATCCTATGACCCTAAAACACCCAGGTTTTAGAAGGGACCTTGACGTGGTACCTGGGCTTGTCCCATTTGGCCAGATGTGGTAACTAACTCTTCAAGTTTTACTTTTAATCTTAGCTGAGAGCTTGTAAGTGACTGCTGGCCTTACTCTGTGTGTTGTATTAATTTGTTTTGTTATTTTCCCTATGGACCTTGCACCCAGGCCTGTCTGGGGTTAACTGCCTGTGATTCTGGGGACAGCACAGCTTCCTGTGAGTGCCAGTGAGCACCCAGGACTGAGCATGTTGCAGGGTCATAGGATATGTACCCAGTCCAGTCTGAGAGTGCAGTCCTCTTCCATGTTTTGTATATGTCTAGGGTGATTACATAAGCCAGTTAGGGTACTTTAAAAAAATTAACCAGAGCTCTGACCTAAAACAGCCACACAATGTATGTAAGGAACCTTTTTTAAAAAAAAAAATTGTTGCTTTTTTTTTTTAAATTACTGCACTATGCAGTTTTTGGGGACTAAAGTTGGTGGCTGTGGCGTGCTCGAAAAAACGGCTCTGAAAAGTGCCTTTACATTGTGGTCTAATACACATATTAACACATAAATATATATATAAGCATATACATACATATTTATATTTGCTGCCTATTGCTGCACGACTAACCCTCCTTCGCTGTGCTAGTTCTCAGATCGCTTTCACATTGCACCTCACCTGTAATACCAGTGCACATTTGGGTGCACTGATATTACAAAGTGGAGCGCAAATATCGCTTTTACTAAAGCGATATTTTGCGTTTCACTTATAATCTCACCCTATGAGGCCCATTTATCAAGCTCCATACAGAGCTTGTGGGCCAGTGTTTCTGGCGAGTCTTCAGACTCGCCAGAAACAGCAGTTATGAAGCAGCGATCTAAAGACCGCTGCTCCATAACCCTGTCTGCCTGCTCTGAGCAGGCGGATAGGAATCGCTACAATTCAACCCGATCGAGTACGATCTGGTTGATTGACACCTCCCTGTTGGCCATTGGCCGCGAGTCTGCAGGGGGCGGCGTTGCACCAGCAGCTCTTGTGAGCTGCTGGTCCAATGCTGAATACGGAGAGCGTATTGCTCTCCGCATTCAGCAAGGTCTTGCGGACCTGATCTGCACTGTTGGATCAGGTCAGCAAGACTGTTGTTAAATAGGCCTCTATATGTGTAATACAGATTTTATTATCTATTTTATTAAATGCCCATGTGGGCTTGTGTAATGTCTGAAAATAGAAAGGTGTATATTGGACCACAGCTACTGATATAGTACTATAATTGTGTGTTGCTGAATGTGTGGCAGGAGAATACATAAATATCAACCATTAGTAATACGTAAAACCCTAGTACACACACATGAGCAGTTTGATATATGAAAAATAGAAGAGAACAGCAGATAACACTATAGCTGATGTGATAATGAAAACATAACGTTCAGCAGTGAAATTTCTATGTCTTGAGTTCAATTTATTACACACTTTCACAAATGAGCAATGAGAGTAATAATGTGTGAATGACTAGTAATAGGTTCAGAACTAAAGAACCTGTTTTTAAATATATGAGGAGCAGAGTGAAACTAGTAAGGCTATATAGTATTCTCATAACAGCGTGTTAAATAAGTTAAAGGCACAATAGGTGAAATCAGAACAGAACCCCTTCCTATTAGTACCTGTAGCAGAATTGGTAGGTAAGAGTCCTGAATCAGTGGTAACACAGGCTTGTGAAGAGAGGAGTAGCTAGCTCCGTGATGGCGGCAGTAGTGAGAGAGAGCCGCGGCGGGCGTGTGACGTCACAGAGGCCGAGGTTCCGGTCTAGAGATGCAGATCCCTGCACAGCGGTGCAGACTGGATGCTGACGTTTAGCGAAGAGAGTGAACTCCTTAGAGACAGGATGTCAGGTGGAGCTTGATCCGATTCAGGGAAACAATACCAAGCATAGAATAGAAGGCAATGCTGGCATTTAAAGGAACAGCCTGAGGAGTTGATTGGCCAATGACATAAGTGAAATTGGATATGAAAGGAATCGTGACAGGATACCCCCCTCCAAAGAGCAGCACCAATGCTCAAGTCCGAGGACGATCTGGGTACCTCTGATGAAAGCGAGAAATCAACCTGGGTGCAGAAATATTAGTGGCAGGCTCCCAAGAGTTATGTTCAGCAGAGTAGTCCTTCCATTTGATCAGATATTGAGGAACACCCCTCACAAGTCTACTGTCCAAGATGTCCTCAACCTCATACTCCATGTTTGGGTCTATAGAGATAGGCGGTAGAGTAGTGTCCATACCTTTATCACGTACAAAGCGGTAAGGCTTCAATAATGACACGTGAAAAGTAGGGTGTATTTTTAGGGTGGTAGGTAGTGTGAGGCGAACAGCATTGCAATTGATGATTCTCTGTATAGGAAAGGGTCCGATGAAGTGAGGGGTAAGCTTCCTAGAAGGTGTGGACAAGCGCAGATTTTTTGTTGAAAGCCACACAAGATCTCCTTCAGAGTATGAAGGTGGAGGAGTGCGCCTTCGATCGTAATACCTTTTCTGTATATCCTTTGCTTCTTCTATTGCCTGTTTAACAATAGTGAAGTTTGAGTTAATGCTGGAAGTTAAATCAGAAATGTGAGGATGGTCTGGAACCAGATCAGGTAGGTACTGGAATGTCGGGTGGAATCCATAATTAACGAAAAAGGGAGTTTGTTTAGTGGTGGAGTGCACAGTGTTATTGAAGACGAATTCTGCATAATGCAGCTGTTGGGACCATGAATGTTGAGAGGTATGGCAGTACGTACGTAGGAACTGCTCGACCCATTGATTGCACCGCTCTGTTTGTCCATTTGTCTGCGGATGGTAAGAGGAGGATAAGGATTTGTCTATGGAGAACTGTTTACAGAATGCAGACCACAAAGCACTGGTAAACTGAGAGCCACGATCAGTTAAAATCTTCCTGGGTAAACCGTGGAGTTTAATCACATTGGACAGTAAAAGTTGTATGGTCTCAGCAGCTGATGGAAGCTTATGGTAAGGTATCAGATGTAGCATTTTACTGAAAAGGTCAACCACCACAAGAATAGTAGTGTTCTTATCGGATTTTGGCAAATCAAAGATGTAATCTAAAGCGATCTCTTGCCACGGTTTATCGGGGGTAGGTGTGGACAGTAGTAGTCCAAAAGGTGGTCTCTTAGTTCGTTTAGATATTGTGCAGGAGGAACAAGTGTTAATGAACTGAGTAGCATCAGATAACATGGTAGGCCACCAGTAAGATCTCTGTAACAGCTCCTTGGTTTTTGTCGCACCACAATGTCCTCCAAGAGGTGAGTCATGTGCTGAAGTGAGTAGTTGAACTCGAAGAGATGGGGGAACGTAGTATTTTCTTCCATAGTGGTATACTCCATCATTATCCTTTGATAAGAGATGTAAGGGTTTAGTACAATCTTTGGTTTGTTCAGTACGTAGTATAGGGAGCGAATCTATGAAGAAGAGGAGAAAATTCTCATCTGGAATTACTTGTTGATGTGAAGGTTGTGCTTTTGGAGTGGAAGGTAGTCGAGAGAGAGCATCTGCTTTCCCATTCTTGCTTGCGGGCCGGTAAGTGATGAGGAAATTGAAACGCGAAAAGAAGAGATTCCATCGGACTTGGCGTGCAGAGAGTGTTCTGGTGGACTTTAAAAACTGGAGATTTCTATGATCTGTATACACTATAGTAGGTGTTGTAGCACCTTCGAGTAAATGTCTCCATTGTTCGAAAGCAGCCTTTATGGCGAGAAGTTCTTTTTCTCCTACGGGATAATGTCTCTCTGCAGTAGTCAAGGTCCGAGAATAAAATGCAACTGGGTGTAGAGGTTGTTTGAGAGTCTCCCTTTGGGAGAGAATGGCTCCGAGTGCAGAATCAGATGCATCGACTTCGAGAATGAAAGGGAGTTCAGTATTGGGGTATCTTAAGATAGGAGCGGTTGTAAAGCTAGTTTTCAATTTATTAAAAGCAATATGAGCTTCAGTGGTCCAGATATATTTTATGTTTTGTTTTGTAAGATTAATGAGGGGTTTTGCCAAAGAAGAGTAATTTTTAATAAACTTCCGATAGAAGTTGGCGAACCCTAGAAAACTTTGTACTTGTTTTCTAGTAGAGGGGGTAGGCCAATCTAATACCGTTTTGATCTTGTTGTCATCCATGCGGATCCCTTCGTTGGATATGATGTATCCCAGAAAAGGAATGCTGGTAGCGTGAAAAGTACATTTTTCGGCTTTCACATACAAAGAGTTGCTTCTGAGGCGGGTGAGAACTTGGCGAACATGGAATTTGTGTTCTGAGAGGTTTTTTGAAAATATGAGGATGTCATCCAAGTATATAACGACATATAGGTCAAGAATATCCTTGAAAATATCATTGATCAGGTGCTGGAAGGTGGCAGGGGCATTGCAGAGGCCGAATGGCATGACTACATACTCGTATAACCCGTAACGGGTACGAAATGCCGTCAGCCTTTCGTCTCCTGCCCGCATCCTGATCAGATTGTATGCTCCCCTAAGATCAAGTTTGGTGAAGATCTTAGAGCCCACTAACCGTTCGATTAACTCTGGGATAAGTGGTAGGGGGTAGCGGTTTTTTACGGTTATTTTGTTAAGTTGCCTATAATCCACTATAGGTCTTAGAGATCCATCCTTATTTTTTACAAAGAAAATACCTGCAGCTGCAGGTGAAGTGGATGGCCTAATAAAGCCTTTTTTGATATTCTCATCTATGTATGATCTGAGGTGCAGTAATTCCGGTTTGGACAGTGGAAAGATATGCCCACAGGGTATGACTGCTCCAGGTAAAAGGTCTATGGGGCAGTCGTATGGCCTGTGAGGCGGGAGTGTCTCAGATTGGGTTTTACTGAACACATCAGTGAAGTCCGCGTAATCCATAGGCACATTAGACTGTAAGCCTTCTGATGGAGGCTGAAGTAGTAAATGGGGAAAACAAGTTGTTTTACAATACTGAGAATTAAACTGAAGAGAGAGAGAAGCCCAAGAAATCAGAGGATCATGTTGCCTAAGCCACTGTAAACCTAAAATTAAAGGGAAATCGGGTGAAGTGATTACATCAAATTTAATGTACTCCCTATGGTGACACCAGAATGGGAGTGGTTTCAAACAACACAGGACCTGTGGTCAGTACTTTACCGTCTATTCCCCTCAAATGAACAGGAGACAATTTCTTATGCAGGGGAATTTTATTATTTTCACAGAAGGTTAAATCAATATAGGAAAGAGAAGCTCCAGAGTCAATGATCCCTTGGACTGTCACCCGGGATTGGTCCCACTGCAAGACAAGAGGAATGTTGCAGTAATGAGGGCATTTGAGTACAGTTTTTATTGAGGAGGGGGGAGTAAGCGGCTTACCCTTTCTTTGGCGGGCTAGATTAGGACAGTCTTTGACCCCATGTTCATCGGAAGCACAATACATGCACAAATTATGCGTACGGCGTCTTATCTTTTCCTGAGAACTTAGTGGACCACGTAGGAAGGCGATATCCATAGGTTCTGGTGGGGGTTTTGAGTGTGTACTGGGTATATTGGATGAGGATTTTTGCCTATAAGCAGTGTCATGAGTAGTTCTTTCATGATGCCTTTCCCTAAGCCTCCTATCTATACAGATACTCAGGTCTATAATTTGCTCCAGTGTAGGGGGTATTTGTGTACGTGAAAGCTCATCCTTAATGGCTTCTGACAACCCCAGACGGAACTGATTTCGTAGGGAAAGGTTGTTCCATTGGGTATCAGGGGCCCACCTTTTGAATTCGGCTATATACTCCTCGACTTCTCTTTTCCTCTGCCTTAGGGACCTCATAGCATTTTCAGCAGTTTGTTGTTTAAAAGGGTCCTCATAGATTTGTGCTAAGGCAGAGAAAAAGGAGTCGAGGGAATTGAGAATCTCATCATTATGCTCAAGGAAAGTGTTTGCCCATGCTCTGGGCTCAGCTCTTAAATATGAAATAGTTGTCATGACTTTTACCCTGTCATTAGAGTAGGTGTAAGGTTTAAGGGTGAATAATAGATAGCAGGAATTCTTAAATTCTCTGAAAATCTTTCTATCACCAAAAAAAGGCTCAGGGGTAGAAATTTGTGGTTCCTGCGGGGGAGGCTTCCTATCCACTACCTCTTTTATGTAAGATTTTAAGTTATCATTTTCTACCTTAAGTGCAGTAAGACCTTCAGTTAACATTTCAACTTTAGTGGTTAATGTTTGTATATGTGTTGGCAAATCAGTTGGGTCCATCTTATTTTAAGGCTTGGTATTCTGTAATGTCTGAAAAGAGAAAGGTGTATATTGGACCACAGCTACTGATATAGTACTATAATTGTGTGTTGCTGAATGTGTGGCAGGAGAATACATAAATATCACCCATTAGTAATATGTAAAACCCTAGTACACACACATGAGCAGTTTGATATATGAAAAATAGAAGAGAACAGCAGATAACACTATAGCTGATGTGATAATGAAAACATAACGTTCAGCAGTGAAATTTCTATGTCTTGAGTTCAATTTATTACACACTTTCACAAATGAGCAATGAGAGTAATAATGTGTGAATGACTAGTAATAGGTTCAGAACTAAAGAACCTGTTTTTAAATATATGAGGAGCAGAGTGAAACTAGTAAGGCTATATAGTATTCTCATAACAGCATGTTAAATAAGTTAAAGGCACAATAGGTGAAATCAGAACAGAACCCCTTCCTATTAGTACCTGTAGCAGAATTGGTAGGTAAGAGTCCTGAATCAGTGGTAACACAGGCTTGTGAAGAGAGGAGTAGCTAGCTCCGTGATGGCGGCAGTAGTGAGAGAGAGCCGCGGCGGGCGTGTGACGTCACAGAGGCCGAGGTTCCGGTCTAGAGATGCAGATCCCTGCACAGCGGTGCAGACTGGATGCTGACGTTTAGCGAAGAGAGTGAACTCCTTAGAGACAGGATGTCAGGTGGAGCTTGATCCGATTCAGGGAAACAATACCAAGCATAGAATAGAAGGTAATGCTGGCATTTAAAGGAACAGCCTGAGGAGTTGATTGGCCAATGACATAAGTGAAATTGGATATGAAAGGAATCGTGACAGCTTGTCTATGTTGGCGAGTCTACTAGAAGGGCTTGTAAATTAATGAGCATAAGTCCAATACAAGGAGGAATAATTTGGACACCCCAGTATCTAAACCACTTCATCCAGGAAGGCCACCAAATATCCCAATAGAGGTTCTAGGGGATTAAAAAAGTTAAAACGCCTAGGAGGAAAGGAAACAGAGAATCTCTCTTGAAGAGGTGTGAATCCTTTTACATTTTTAAATTCGAGACCCTTTAACCTAAGGGCCTCAATCACGATTTGTAATGGTCAGTATTTTTGTAATATTCAGGATGTGGATGTGTCTTTTTGTCAATAAACTGTGGATTTTTTGCATGTGCTGCTGTTTTATTACGGCATTTGGGATGGAGCATTGCGTGACTCAAGCTACCATTGTGCCCAGTCACCTAGGGATTGTCCTGTATTTTTGGGGGGCCAGCTGGCAACCCTAAATGTAATGTATGTGTCTCTCTTTCACATCCACCATCCTGCACAGTTTGATAAACAGTTCTTAAGATAAAATTTGCCTTTCTATGATTATTTAATGGACCGCATGGTACTGATGAGATAATCCCACCACAGCACTTTAAAGAATTGGGCACTTTGAGAGAAAATACAGTTCAGCCAATAAACCAATCGAGTTTATACTCATTGTCTTTGAGATAGACTATAAATACTAGCAGTTGTTCACTTCCAGACCATATCATGAATAGGTCATCAAAGTAGCGACAATAGGTTACCAGATACTGCGCCCAGTTAGATTGGTAGATATACTTACCTTCCCAGTTAGCCATATACGAATTGGCATAACTGGGCAGAAATCTGGTGTCCATCGCCGTTCCACTGGTTTGTAAAAAATAATTCCCATTAAACCAAAAATAATTGGTCTCCAAAATCTAAGTAAGCACCCAAAGTAAACATCTTAGCGATATTATTAATAAGCATTGGGGCATATTAATGCGATATCCGTTGTTGGCAGAAATTCTAGGAGAATGTCCGAATTTATTTTTTAACTACCCAATTTGAAAGCTTAACTATCTAATAGAATCATAAATAATACTAACAATAATAAAAAACTGGCTTCTTCCTTCTAAAATGGTATTAAGGAGATGTCAGGACTGCAATGCGTGCAGACAAATGAAAAAAAGTAACAAATTAGTCTTTACATTTTTTTCCAGTGATGGCAAAAAAGTACAATATTAACCAATTTATCATATGTAACAGCAAAAATGCAGTGTATCTACTGTGCCGCTGATGTGATCTAATATATATAGGTCGCACTTTCAGACTTCTGAAGACTAGACTAAATGAACACATATATAATATTGAAAGAGTTTTTTTAAAGCACTCTTTATCTGCTTATTTTACACAAAAAAACACAATAGGGATGTATCAGAATTAGAATTCTTAGGTATTAGAAAGGTTAATGCCCATTGGAGAGGAGGGGATACCCAAAACACTTACTCCTAGATTTAGAGTTTTGCGGCAAAAGGGGTGTGTTAGCTACGCGTCTTTTTTTTCTAGTGCTGCTTCTAAACAACGCTGGTATTTAGAGTTCTCTGAAGGGCTGCGTTAGGCTCCAAAAAGGGAGCGTACAGGCATATTTTCCGCCACTTCAACTCTCAATACCAGCGTTGCTTACGGTAGCGGCTAGCTGGAAAAACGTGCTCGTGCACGATTCCCCCATAGGAAACAATGGGGCAGTTTGGGCTGAAAAAAAACCTAACACCTGCAAAAAAGCAGCGTTCAGCTCCTAACGAAGCCCCATTGTTTCCTATGGGAAAACACTCTCTAAGTCTGCACCTAACACCCTAACATATACTCCAAGTATAAACACCCCTAACCTTACACTTATTAACCCCTAATCTGCCACCCCTGCTATCGCTGACACCTGCATTACACAATTAACCCCTAATCTTCCGCTCCAGACACCGCCGCAACCTACATTATACCTATGAACCCCTAATCTGCTGCCCCTAACATTGCTGACCCCTATATTATATTTATTAACCCCTAATCTGCCCCCCCAATGACGCCGCTACCTTACCTACACTTATTAACCCCTAATCTGCCGACCGGACCTCGCCGCTACTCTAATAAATGTAGTAACCCCTAAAGCTAAGTCTAACCCTAACCCTAACACCCCCCTAAGTTAAATATAATTTTAATCTAACAAAATAAATTAAATCTTATTAACTAAAGTATTCCTATTTAAAGCTAAATACTTACCTGTAAAATAAACCCTAATATAGCTACAATATAACGAATAATTATATTGTAGCTATTTTAGGATTTATATTTATTTTACAGGCAACTTTGTATTTATTTTAACTAGGTACAATAGTTATTAAATAGTTATTAACTATTTAATAGCTACTTAGTTAAAATAATTACCAAATTTCCTGTAAAATAAATCCTAACCTAAGTTACAATTAAACCTAACACTACACTATCAATAAATAAATTAAATAAATTAACTACAATTAAATACAATTAAATAAACTAAACTAAATTACAAAAAAACCCCACTAAATTACAAAAAATAAAAAAAATTACAAGAATATTAGGATAATTACACCTACTCTAAGCCCCCTAATAAAATAAAAAAGCCCCCCAAAATAATAAATGTCCCTACCCTATTCTAAATTAAAAAGTAACCAGTTATTTTACCAGCCCTTAAAAGGGCTTTTTGCGGGGCATGCCCCTAAGTAATCAGCTCTTTTGCCTGTAAAAAAAAACACAATACCACCCACCAACATTACAACCTACCACCCACATACCCCTACTCTAACCCAAACCCCCCTTAAATAAACCTAACACTACCCCCCTGAAGATCTCCCTACCTTGAGTCGTGTTCACTCAGCCGGGCACCGATGGACCAAAAGAGGACATCCGGAGCGGCAGAAGTCTTCATCCTATCCGGGCAGAAGAGGACATCTGGACCGGCAGATATCTTCATCCAAGCGGCATCTTCTATCTTCATCCGGAGCGGAGCGGAGCCATCTTCTTCCAGCCAACGCGGATCCATCCTTCTTCCCTGACGCCTACTCGCCGAATGAAGGTTCCTTTAAATGACGTAATCCAAGATGGCGTCCCTCGAATTTTGATTGGCTGATAGGATTCTATAAGCCAATCAGAATTAAGGTAGGAAAAATCTGATTCAAGTTCAATCAGATTGGCTGATCCAATCAGCCAATCAGATTGAGCTTGTATTCTATTGGCTGTTCCGATTGAACTTGAATCTGATTGGCTGATTCAATCAGCCAATCAGATTTTTCTTACCTTAATTCCGATTGGCTAATAGAATCCTATCAGCCAATCGGAATTCGAGGGACGCCATCTTGGATGACGTCATTTAAAGGAACCTTCATTCAGCGAGTAGGCATCGGGGAAGAAGGATGGATCCGCGTCGGCTGGAAGAAGATGGCTCCGCTCCGGATGGATGAAGATAGAAGATGCCGCTTGGATGAAGATGTCTGCCGGTCCAGATGTCCTCTTGTGCCCGGATAGGATGAAGACTTCTGCCGCTCCGGATGTCCTCTTTTGGTCCATCGGTGCCCGGCTGGGTGAACACGACTCAAGGTAGGGAGATCTTCAAGGGGGTAGTGTTAGGTTTATTTAAGGGGGGTTTGGGTTAGAGTAGGGGTATGTGGGTGGTGGGTTGTAATGTTGGGGGGTGGTATTGTGGGTTTTTTTACAGGCAAAAGAGCTGATTACTTAGGGGCATGCCCCGCAAAAAGCCCTTTTAAGGGCTGGTAAAAGAGCTGGTTACTTTTTAATTTAGAATAGGGTAGGGACCTTTATTATTTGGGGGGGGGTTATTTTATTAGGGGGCTTAGAGTAGGTGTAATTATCCTAATATTCTTGTAAACTTTTTTTATTTTTTGCAATTTAGTGTTTGTTTTCTTTTGTAATTTAGTTTAGTTAATTAATTGTATTTAATTGTAGGTAATTGTAGTTAATTTATTTAATTTATTTATTGATAGTGTAGTGTTAGGTTTAATTGTAACTTAGGTTAGGATTTATTTTACAGGTAATTTGGTAATTATTTTAACTAGGTAGCTATTAAATAGTTAATAACTATTTAATAGCTATTGTACCTAGTTAAAATAAATACAAAGTTGCCTGTAAAATAAATATAAATCCTAAAATAGCTACAATATAATTATTTGTTATATTGTAGCTATATTAGGGTTTATTTTACAGGTAAGTATTTAGCTTTAAATAGGAATACTTTAGTTAATAAGATTTAATTTATTTTGTTAGATTAAAATTATATTTAATTTAGGGGGGTGTTAGGGTTAGGGTTAGACTTAGCTTTAGGGGTTAATACATTTATTATAGTAGCGGCAAGGTCCGGTCGGCAGATTAGGGGTTAATAAGTGTAGTTAGGTAGCGACGACGTTGGGGGTGGGCAGATTAGGGGTTAATAAATATTATGTAGGTGTCGGCGATGTTAGGGGCAGCAGATTAGGGGTTCATAGGGATAATGTAGGTGGCGGCGGTGTGCGGTCGGCAGATTAGGGGTTAAAAATATTTATTATAGTGGCGGCGATGTGGGGGGACCTCGGTTTAGGGGTACATAGGAAGTTTATGGGTGTTAGTGTACTTTAGAGCACAGTAGTTAAGCTTTATAAACCGGCGTTAGCCCAGAAAGCTCTTAACTACTGACTTTTTTCTGCGGCTGGAGTCTTGTCGGTAGAGGGTCTACTGCCTCACTTCAGCCAAGACTCTAAATACCGGCGTTAGGAAGATCCCATTGAAAAGATAGGATACGCAATTGACGTAAGGGGATCTGCGGTATGGAAAAGTCGCGGCTGGAAAGTGAGCGTTAGACCCTTACCTACACGACTCTAAATACCAGCGGCCGGCCAAAACCAGCGTTAGGACCCCTTAACGCTGCTTTTGACAGCTACCGCAGAACTCTAAATCTAGGCGATTGGATGTATGGAAATGAAGTGGATTTACACCATGAATTCCATCATCCTCAATGGATTAAACAAAGATTTTGAGATTCACATGAAACTCAAATTTTTTCTTTCATGATTCAGATATAGAATACCATTTCAGACAACTTTCTAATTTACTTCTATTATTTAATTTGCTTCCTTCTCTTGTTATCTAGGCAATTTCAGGATCAGCAGAGAAACTAGGTTCTAGCTGTTGATTGGTGGTTGCATATATATATACCAATTGTGATTGGCTCACCCATTTGTTCAGTTAGAAATTATTAGTGCATTGCTGCTCCTTCAACAAATGATACCAAGAGAATAAAACAGATTAGATAATATAAGTAAATTAGAAAGTTGTTTCATGTCCCTTTAACTATTTTATTTGCATATTTTAGTTATCAGTTATATGTATATATTTTTTAACTATTGATTTGATATTGTACATTGTACATCATGTTTTTAATTAACATCGGTTCTGAGATTTCCCAGAGATTGGCACGTTGTTTGTGATCATATTATTATTATTTTTCATCGTGTAAACGGTGTAATTGTTGTAGACATGATATATGTTTAACTATAATCATCTTACTAATGCTAATGCCCATAACAAAGATGGCATTCAGAGATTCTCTATCGTTACTTTGTGGACTACGATGATAATGCCCTTAACAAAGATGGTGCTGGAAAATGGTGTAGTTATCTGGAGTGGTAAGAACGCTGCCCCGAATCCGCATCCATCCACACTATAGGATAACCACTCACAGTTGCGATTAACTGTTCCTATATTGGACTCTGATTGTACACACTATACTTTGTGCATGGGATGACAAATCATGTTTTAAATGTTTTAATAAATTGTTAACCTTATTGCCCTTGGGAGACTGTTTGCCTGCCAATAGAAAAGCAGGTGTGCGCAGTGAACGTATTCCCGTGGGAACTAGATTGTAACTTTCCACGGGAATAGGGCTGTCAATTCCTCTTGTATGTGTTTGTAAAATTTTGTCCTGTCTCTTACAAGTTTTATATCAATGTTTTATTTAAATGAATTGTACCCATGGACAGCGCTGCGGAATATGTTGGCGCTTCATAAATAAAGTATAATAAATAATAATAATGAGCTTATTCAAAGTGACGTTTCGGGGTTATTAGCCCCGTCCTCAGACCATTACATTAGTAATGGTCTGAGGACGGGGCTAATAACCCCGAAACGTCACTTTGAATAAATAATATTTCATTAAGACCCGGCGAGTGCGCTCCTATTTCTATGGTTTATATATATATATATATATATATGTCCAACAAATATCCCACAATAATCATAAATGGGAAGCGGCACTCACTGGATTTTGAAGCAAAGACTTTTATTTTTAAAACATTCCTGTGACGTTTCGGGGTCGTTAATCACTTCCTCAGACAGACGACCCTGAAACGTCACAGGAGTGTCTTAAAAATAAAAGTCTTTCACCTAGATTACGAGTTTTGTGCTAAACAGGGTGTGAAACTAACGCCAAAAAAGTTGCGTAATTTCACCCTCCATAGCACTGCCATTACGAGTTACTGAAAATCCTCCTTGTGTGTGCGATATGGTGGCAATAAGCTCCATACCGCATAAAATCCAAGGGCGGCTTTGACGTGCTCGTACACGCTTTCACCCATAGATATCAATGGGGAGAGAGTGTTAGAAAAAAAAAACTAACACCTGCGATCACGAAATGAAAAATCTTCGTAATTCAACCCCGTTTTTCCCCATGTTGAAAAAACAGTTACGTTTAAACCCAACACCCTAACATAAACCCCAAGTCTAAACACCCCTAATCTGCCGCTTCCCGACATCGCTGACACCTAAATAAAGTTATTAAACCCTAATCTGCCTCTCCCGATATCGCCAACACTAATAAAAGTTATTAACCCCTATTCCGCTGCTCCCCGACATAACCACCACTATAATTAAACTAAACTGTCGGCCCCCCACATCGCTAAACACTATTTAAAACTTATTAACCCCTAATCTGCTGCCCACCCACATTGCGACTATTAAATAAATTGATTAACCCCTAATCTGTCACTCCCGACATCGCCGACACTAATAAAAATTATTAACCCCTATTCCGCCACTCCCAGACATCACCGCCACTATAATAAAGTTATTTACCCGTAAACCTCCGGCCTCCCACATCTCCGCAACTAAATAAACCAATTAACCCGTAAACCTCCGGCCTCCCACATCTCCGCCAGTGAATAAACCTATAACCCCTAAACCTAACTCACCCCTAACTTTAAATTAAAATTACAATATAATTATATTTAAATAAATAAAAACTTACCTGTGAAATAAAAATAAACCTAACATTAAACTATAAATTAACCTAACCTTACTATTCTAATAAAAAAACAACTACCAATTAAAATTAAAATATGTAAATTACAAATTTAAAAAACTTAACACTATGAAAAAAAAAAAATCTAAAACTGCAAAAAATAATAACACTAAATTTTGAAAAATAAAAAACACTAAGCTTACAAAAAACAATAAACAAAATCATCAATAATAAAAAACAATAACACCTAATCTAATAGCCCTATAAAAATAAAAAAAGCCCCCTCAAAATAAAAACACCCCCTAGCCTACAATAAACTACCAATAGCCCTTAAAAGGGCCTTTTGTAGGGCATTGCCCTAAGTTAAACAGCTCTTTTACCTGTAAAAAAAAATACAAAGTCCCCCCAACAGTAAAACCCACCATCCAAACAACCCCCCAAAATAAAAAAAACTAAGGGCATTTTTATTGGCATTGCCCATAAAAGAGCATTCAGCTCTTTTTCATTGCCCTTAAAAGAGCATTTAGCTCTTTTTCAAAAGCCCATACCCTAATCTGAAAAAAAACACCCCAAAAAATAGAAAAATACCTAACACTAACCCTAGAATATCTACTCACGGTTGCTGAAGTCCGGACATCCAGGTGGCGAGAAGTCTTCATCCAGGCAGCGACATCTTCATCCATCACGGGGGCGTCTTCTATCTTCATCCTGGCAGAGCGGAGTGGCGAAGACATCCAGCGCGGAGCATCCTCTTCATATGGTCCCCACCATACACTGAAGCTTCAATGCAAAGGAATGCCGTTTCAAAATGGCGTACCTTGCATTCCTATTGGCTGATTTGATTCTTCAAATTCAAATCAGTCAATAGGATGAGAGCTTCTAAAATCCTATTAGCTGTTCAAAACAGCCAATAGGATAAGAGCTTCTAAAATCCTATTGGCTGTTCAAAACATTTGCATTTGAACAGCCAATAGGATTTTAGAAGCTCTCATCCTATTGGCTGATTTGAATTTGATAAATCAGATCAGCGAATAGGAATGCAAGGTACACCATTTTGAAACGGCTACCTTGCATTGAACCTTCAGTGTACGGCGGGGACCGTATGAAGAGGATGCTTCTCGCTGGATGTCTTCGCTGCTCCGCCGGGTTGAAGATAGAAGACACCCTCGGGATGGATTAAAATGTCGCTGCCTTGATAAAGACTTCTGGATGTCTGGACTTCAGCAACCCTGAGTAGATATTCTGGGGTTAGGTATTTATTTTTTATTTTTTGGTTGGTTTTTTTTTTCAAATTAGGGTTTGGGCTTTTGAAAATGAGCTAAATTCCCTTTTAAGCACAATGAACAAGAGCTGAATGCCCTTTTAAGGGCAATGCCCTTACAAATGCCCCTTTAGGGGCAATGGGTAGCTTAGGTTTTTTTTAGAGTTAGGTTTTTTATTTTCGGGGGTTGGTTGGGTGGTGGGTTTTACTGATAGGGGACTTTGTATTTTTTTAAAGGTAAAAGAGCTGTTTAACTTGGGGCAATGCCCTACAAAAAACATTTTAAGGGCTATTGGTAGTTTATTGTAGGCTAGGGGGGGGGTTTATTTTTGGGGGGGGGTATTTTTATAGGGCTATTAGATTTGGTGTAATTGTTTTTATTTTTGATTATTTTGTTTATTTATTTATTTTCCAAGCTTAGTTTTTTTTATTTTTCGTAAATTTAGTTGTGTTTTGTTTTTCTAAATTTGCAATTTAGATATTTTAATTGGTAGTATTTTTTTATTTTATTAGAATGGCAAGATTAGGCTAATTTATAGTTAAATGTTTATTTTATTTCACAAGTAAGTTCGTAATTTAGTGTTATTATTTTTTTCCAATTTTAGATTATTATTTTTTTCTTGGTGTTAAGATTTTTAAATTTGTAGTTTAGATATTTTAATTGGTAGTATTTTTTATTTTATTAGAATAGTAAGATTAGGTTAATTTATAGTTTAATGTTAGGTTTATTTTTATTTCACAGGTAAGTTTTTATTTATTTAAATATAGTTATATTGTAATTTTAATTTAAAGTTAGGGGATGTTAGGTTTAGGGGTTAATAGTTTAATTTAGTGTTTTGCGATGTGGGGGGGCCGGCAGTTTAGGGGTTAATAGGTTTATTTAGAGGCGGAGATGTGAGAGGCCGGAAGGTTTAGGGGTTAATAACTTTATTATAGTGGCGGTGATGTCGGGCAGCGGCGGAATAGGGGTTAATAATTTTTATTAGTGTCGGCGATGATGGGAGCTGCAGATTAGGGGTTAATAAATGTATTTAACAGTTGCGATGTGCGTGGGCGGCAGATTAGGGGTTAATAAGTTTTAAATAGTGTTTGAGATGCGGGAGGGTAGCAGTTTAGAGGTTAATAGGTAGTTTATGGGTGTTTACTTTGTAACACTTATGAGTTTTGTGAAACATTTTTGTGGCGCAAAACTCATAACTACTGGTTTCAGATGGCGATATGGATTGTGTCGGTATAGGCTGTAACGCAAGCTTTTTAGCCTCCCCGTACAACCTGTAATACCGGCACTATGAAAATCCCATGCAAAAATGTCATGTTTTTTTAGTGTGGAATGGAAGTTGCGTTACAGGCTAAAATGCTTGTGTTTAGCTATACTGACATGACTCACAATAGCTGCTATACTGCCATTATGCTGAAATTGCTATTTTTTCAATGTTAAAAGCCGTAAAGCAAAACTCTTAATCTACCTGTTTGCTTCAAAAATCCAGTGAGTGCCACTTCCCATTTATGATTATTGTTGGATATTTGTTGGATATTTTACATACAAGCTGGACACCCTGGTTGCTGACCGGAATGTGAGAGTGCCTGACTTTTTCACTATATATATATATACTTTACCAATCTTCAGACAGACTCACCAGTAGCCAACTGACTGGGTGCAAAAATACAGAGCTATATCCAATCAAATAATTGCACTCACAGGACTTTCTCAAAATATCAAAGTTACTTTATTGGAACGTTTTCGGTTTGACAAACTGTGTATACTTACAAATGTGTGTGACCTTCTAGTCAATGACTGTGTTGTCAAATAAGAGTGATCCAACCCTTTGATGCGGTGTATAATATATGTAACCTGCTTGTTTGTGCTGTCACCATGGTTACCTATTATACATGTCATCTTACTGCATATTGATACTATGAGGCCCATTTATCAAGCTCCGAATGGAGCTTAAGGGCCCGTGTTTCTGCAGGCTCGCCAGAAACAGCAGTTATGAAGCAGCGGTCTAAAGCGCTCTGAGCAGACGGACAGAGATCGCCACAATTCAAACAAAAGTTTAAAACAATAAATAATATGCAATATGTAAAGGTACCTATGTGAAATATTCAAATAGTACATTAACATGGATCCATGTTTATCGACATACAAAAAGACTGGTAAGATATGACAGTAGACAATCTTGATAATAATATGTGAATAAAAGCTATATATACACTATTGCATAATTATTGTTTTAATTGTTTTAACTGTCAACATTTATTGTCATTAATAAATACACGTGTACTACCTGTTCACATCCTAGCCCACTTCTAGTTGAGGTGCTGAGGCTACATCCATATATTCTTAGAGTTCCTTATTGACAGCTAAAGGTCAAGACAGCCGGAGCATGTAGGATTACACAGGCGCTAGGTATATATTCCATCGATCGCCACCATTCAACCCAATCGAGTAAAATCAGGTTGATTGACAGCCCCGCAAGTCTGCAGGGGGGCGGCGTTGCACCAGCAGATCACAAGAGCTGCTGGTGCAATGCTGAATATGGAGAGCGTATTGCTCTCCGCATTCATCGAGGTCTGTCGGACCTGATCCGCACTGTTGGATCAGGTCCGACAGACCTTTAATAAATAGGCCTCTATGTGTCAAATCAAAATTGCTTAACTTCTAGTGATACACTTGAATAACTCATATTAATTGAGCTTAAATCAAATTTTGGATGTGTGAGTTCCACATTTATAACATACCAACAGTTTTTAATTTACAAGCGTCCCCACTAGAATCAAATCTAAAAAATATAGTAATTTGCACATCGGACATATTGTGTAACTTATCATGTTACGTTTGATTCGTACTGTCAATTGCAACCAATTCCAGTCCAATTGTACACAGATTTAACACTTTACAGATCGTCATAAAGCAGACACAACCTAACTTAAAAATAAAAGAAATTACACTAAAAAACAGAAACACATACTTGAAAAGGACTAAACTACCTTCCGTCTAGATTACGTGTTATGGTTACATATATGGAAATATTTTTAAATTAAACAAGGCACAACCTCTATTACCATCTAAATATCTTGCATATAGTTGGTATTGATGTTTTACCACCACAGTAATTGAATTATTTCATAAGGTATATCCTGATACAGCTATTGATATTCACCCATATATTACTTCATCAAACCTATATTTCAGTAATTTTACAAATTTGGGCAGAAAGGAGAAATATAAGTAAAGCTCTTTGCGAAACATGTTAGGGGGAGTAGGGACCTAACCGTCTCTCTCTGGTTATTTGTTTTTTAACTAGCAGTAATGGTATCTAGGGTTACTTAAATACTTACGCTATGGCAGTTGAATTTATAATATTAACTATGTTGACAGCTGACTATTGGTATAGCCGTAGATAGCTCTACCTAATTATTTGTAGTCTCTATTTGGGTGGAAGCCTCCACGCACCTATCTCACCACCAGTCTATTGTAGCAGTCCAGCAGCTTACTTAAAGTATTTTTACGAACATTTAGGTTCTGCCATCATTTTTTATAGTGTATTATTTTAATAGCAGGATATTAGCTAATTTGTAGTATATTTATTGTTAAATATTTAATATTCTAACCTAATGGGAATCTAATAATTTGCAACTGATGCTCCATGGAGATATTTGTCATTTCTCAGCCTTTTGGGACTGCCATATTTAGTATATATCGCTATTCTTTCTAGAATTAGTGTACAGCTCTGAAGTCCGATGTTCATAACACATGTGAATCACACTGACAATTTTCTTACATATATAAGTCAACCTCTTGACTCAGTGTATGCCAATGTTGATATATACTACAGCAGATAATATCCCCAAGGCACTTATAATCAATAAATGTGGAGTATTTACAACAATAAAACATATTCACTGGATGCTTTTACACTATTATTATTACACACCCACATACTGAGAGACCCATCCAGGTCCATCATATGATCTTATCAGTACCGGTCTGTTAGGGGGGTCATTTATATAATTGCCCTGATACTGTCCGTTAGCTGAATTAATTTAGAGATACAGTTAGACGTTACCTGAATATGGTATTGCTCTATATTTGACCTGATCTTTAAAGCCATTTAGATCCACCGTTCCTGTGTTTTTAATATTTAGGTTATGTTGTTCCTTTTTTAATTTTTGTAGTACCAATAAAAGTTAAGTTTTACACTTCTCGAACTGGATATTTACACATATTTCTCCTTTCTGTCCAAATTTGTGAAATTACTGAAATATAGGTTTGTTGAGTGCTATATATGTACACTCTTTTTCAGTCACGTACTGAATTTCTCTGCATATATATATATATATATATATATATATATATATATATATGTGTGTTTATACAGTATCTCACAAAAGTGCGTACACCCCTTACATTTTTGTAAATATTTTATTATATCTTTTCATGTGACAACACTAAAGAAATGACACTTTGCTACAATGTAAAGTAGTTAGTGTACAGTCTGTATAACAGTGTAAAGTTGCTGTCCCCTCAAAATTACTCAACACACAGCCATTAATGTCTAAACCGTTGGCAACAAAAGTGAGTACATACTACACAAAAGTGGAAATGTCCAAATTGGGCCCAATGAGCTATTTTCCCTCCCCGTTGTCATGTGACTCGTTAGTGTTAGAAGGTCTCAAGTGTGAATGGGGAGCATGTGTGTTAAATTTGGTGTTATCACTCTCACACTCTCTCATACTGGTCACTGGAAGTTCAACATGGCACCTCATGACAAAGAACTCTCTGATGATCTGTAAAAAAGAATCGTTGCTCTACATAAAGATGGCCTAGGCTATAAGAAGATTGCCAAGATCCTGAAACTGAGCTGCAGCATGGTGGGCAACACCATACAGCGCTTTCACAGGACAGGTTCCACTCAGACACTCCGAGGTTCCACTCTCGCCATGGTCGACCAAAGAAGTTGAGTGCATGTGTTCAGCGTCATATCCAGAAGTTGTCTTTGGGAAATAGATGTATGAGGGCTGCCAGCATTGCTGCAGAGGTTGAAGTGGTGGTGGTCAGCCTGTCAGTGCTCAGACCATACACTGCACACTGCATCAAATTGGTCTGCATGGCTTTTGTCCTAGAAGGAAGCCTCTTCTAAAGATGATGCACAAGAAAGCCCAGAAACAGTTTGCTGAAGACAGGCAGACTAAGGAGATGGATTACTGGAACCATGTCCTGTGGTCCGATGAGACCAACATAAACTTATTTTGTTCAGATGGTGTCAAGCGTGTGTGGCGGCAACCAGGTGAGGAGTACAAAGACAAGTGTGTCTTGCCTACAGTCAAGCATGGTGGTGGGAGTGTCATGGTCTGGGCCTGCATGAGTGCTGCCGGTACTAGGGAGCTACAGTTCATTGAGGGAACCATGAATGCCAACATGTACTGTAACATACTGAAGCAGAGCAGGATCCCCTCCCTTCAGAGACTTGGCCGCAGGGCAGTATTCCAACATGATAATGACCCTAAACACATCTCTAAAACGACCACTGCCTTGCTAAAGAAGCTGAGGGTAAAGATGATGGACTGGCCAACCATGTCTCCAGACCTAAACCCTATTGAGCATCTGTGGGGCATCCTCAAACGGAAGGTCTCTAACATCCACCAGCTCTGTGATGTTGTCATGGGGAGTGGAAAAGGACTCCAGTGGCAAACTGTGAAGCTCTGGTGAACTCCATCCCCAAGAGGGTTAAGGCAGTGCTGGAAAATAATGGTGGCCACACAAAATATTGACACTTTGGGCCCAATTTGGACATTTCCACTTAGGGGTGTACTCACTTTTGATGCCAATGGTTTAGACATTAATGGCTGTGTGTTGAGTTCTTTTAAGGGGACAGCAAATTTACACTGTTATACAGGTTATACACTCGCTACTTTACATTGTAGCAAAGTGTCATTTCTTCAGTGTTGTTACATGAAAAGATATAATAAAATATTTACAAAAATGTGAGGGGTGTACTCACTTTTGTGAGATACTGTATATATGTGTATATGTATATATATATATATATATATATATATATATATATATATATTTGTGTGTATATATATATATATAAAAGAATATAAATATTCTTCTAAGGAGAAAAGGGTCTAATTACCTTCTTCATAAATCTCTCTCAACAAAAGTCGGGTTATTTCACCCCCCATAGCGCTGCCATTTCAAGTTTTTAAAAAGACATGGTGGCGATATGGTGGTGATGAGCACCATACCGCACAAAATCCAAGCACTGCTTTGACGTGCTCTTGCACGCTTTCCCAGACATCAATGGGGAGAAAAAAACCTTATACCTGAAGTGCGGAATGAAAAGCTCCATAACGCAACCCCATTGATGTCTATAGGGAAAAAAGTTACGTTTAAAACTAACATAAACCCCAAGTCTAAACACCCCTAATCTGTTGCCCCCGACATCGCCGACACCAAAATAAAGTTATTAACCCCTAATCTGCCTTTCCGACATCAACAACACCTAAATAAAGTTATTATATCCTATTCCGCCACTCCCCGACATCGCCACCACTATAATAAAGTTATTAACCCTATTCCCCCGCACCCCAACATCGCCCACACTACAATAAAGTTATTAACCCCTATTCCGCCACTCCCTGACATCGCCGCTAGTTATTAACCCCTAAACCTAACAACCCCCTAAATTACCTGTGAAATTAAAGAAACCTAAGTTTAAACTATATACTGTATTAAACTAACATTACTATTATACTAAAATTAAAATAACTACAAATTAAATAAACTAAATTACACATTGAAAAAACTAACACTACTAAAAAACATTAAATCTACAATTACAAGAAATAACAAATGCTAAATTGCAAAAAATAAAAAATACTAAATTACAAAAATAAAAAAACACTAAATTACGAAAAATAACAAACGAAATTATCCAACAAAAAACAATTACACCTAATCTAATAGCCCTGTAAAAATAAAAAAGCCCCCCAAAATAAAAAAAAACCTAGCCTTCAATAAACTAATTGCCCTAAAGAAATCAGCTGTTTCCCTGAAAAAATACAAAGACCCCCCCAACAGTAAAACCCAACACCCAACCAAACCCCCAAAATAAAAAACCTAACTTTAACAAAAACCTAAGCTACTCATTGCCCATAATGTGCATTTGTATGGGCATTACCCTTAAAATGGCATTCAGCTCTTTTCCATTGCCCTGAAAAGGGCATTTAGCTCTTTTAATAACGCCCAAACCCTAATCTAAAAAAAAAAACACCCCAAAAAATTTAAAGAAACCTAACACTAACTCCGACGATCCACTTACAGTTTCTGAAGTCTGGACATCCAGGCAGGAAAGTCTTCATCCAGGCTGTGAAGTCTTCATCCAGGCGACGAGGTCTTCATCCATCCAGGCACCGTCTTTTATATTCATCCAGACGGCATCTTCTATCTTCAACACGGTGGCATGGAGCGGGTCCATCCTTCAAGACATCCAGCGCGGAGCATCCTCTTCATACGGTCACCGCCGTACACTGAATCTTCAATGCAAGGGAGTCTTTTCAAAATCCCTTGCATTCCTATTGGCTGATTTGATTTTTTAAATTCAAATCAGCCAATAGGATGAGAGCTACTGAAATTCTATTGGCTGATTTGAATAGTCAATAGAAGACACCACCTGGATAGATGAAGACTTTGCCTCCTGGATGAAGACTTCACTGCCTGGATAAAGACTTTGCTGCCTGGATGGACTTCAGAAACTGTAAGTGGATCGTCAGGGGTTAGTGCTAGGTTTTTTAAACTTTTTTTGGGTGGGTTTTTTTTTTTAAATTAGGGTTTGGACGTTCCTAAAAGAGCTAAATGCCCTTTTCAGGGCAATAGAAAATAGCTGAATGCCCTTTTAAGAGCAATGCCCATACAAATGCCCTTTTCAGGGCAATGGGTAGCTTATGTTTTTGTTAGAGTTAGGTTTTTTTATTTTAGGGGGTTGGTTCGGTGGTGGGTTTTACTGTTGGGGGGTATTTGTATTTTTTTTTCAGGGAAAAGAGCTGATTTCTTTAGGGCAATGCACGCTAGGGTTTTTTATTGTGGGGGGGGGGCTTTTGTATTTTTATAGAGCTATTAGATTAGGTGTAATTGTTTTTATTTTGGATAATTTCGTTTGTTATTTTTCGTAATTTAGTGTTCGTTATTTTTTGTAATTTAGTATTTTTTTATTTTTTGTAATTGTAGATTACATTTTTTAATGTGTAATTTTGTTTTTAATTTTTATTTATTTTAATTTTAGTATAATAGTAATATTAGTTTAATATATAGTTTAAACTTGTTTTTTTTATTTTTTTTATTTCACAGGTAAGTTTTTATTTATTTTAAGATAGGGATATTGTAATTTTAATATAAAGTTAGGGGGTTGTTAGGTTTAGGGGTTAATAGTTTAATTTAGTTTTTTGCGATTTTGGGGGCTGGCGGTTTAGGGGTTAATAGGTTTATTTAGTGGCAGTGATGTGGGAGGCCAGAGGTTTAGGGGTTAATAACTTTATTTAGTGGCGGCGATATTGGGAGCAGTGGAATAGGGGTTAATATCTTTATTATAGTTTGGGTGATGTTGGGGTGCAGGGGAATAGGGGTTAATAACTGTATTATAGTAGTGGCAATCAGGGCCGCCATCAGGGGGTGACAGGGGTGACTCCTGTCAGGGGCCCAATGGGCCAGGGGGGGGCCATGAGGCAAGAACTAAAAAAAAAAATTTGGCAGCCACAAGTGGGTACTACAGCTGAGCTGAGTGCTAATTGAGCATGGGAAATGTTATAACAAGGAGTAAAGTATTAGCATTTGAGAGGATTTCTGAGTGTGCACTAAACCACTATGCACAGTGTGGGACAGACTTGGCACTTTGTTTGTATAGTGTGTGCCTGCGTCAGACGGCAGATCACTTTCATTTGCAGAGGAGATAGGACTTACTTAGTAAATGTTTTTTATTTCTTTGTGCAATTTCGGATTGTAACTTCAGTGTGGTAGTAGTTGTATGGTGGGGCGAGGGGTCCATAAAAACAATTTTTTTTAGCAGCAGTGTATTTATGATTATTTGACAATGCTGTATAAATTCTATATTTAAAACCATGCAGAAATGTTTCCTCCTCAATACACAAATGGTAGGTTCCCTATTGGCAGATATGCATTTTTATATATAAATTACATTCCAGTTTACTGCCCCTTTATGCAAGGACTTTCCAGATGCAAGGAGGCATTTTATCTAAGATTTTTACATCTACATAAAATGTTATACTCTCAGACTAAGATTGCTCAGTGTTTGAAATGATACAGGTTAACTTAAAACTGTTCAGTTTACACTACATCTGACTTAATTTTGAAATACATACCAACAAGCCTAAATCCTGCATTTAACCAGATCTAATTGTATGAGTACCACAGTTTATGGTTCCACCAAGACCATATAGACTACAGCATTTTTAAAATCCATAAGTACAGCTGACAGATGGGAACATTTGTACACTTTATTTGAAGTGGTGCTCTTGGTTGGGGAAAATGGGGAAAAAACAAACAAACATATGTCAACCTTGTAAAAATACTTTTCTTCATCTAGCCATCTACCCAGATCATTAATGTACAATTTTGAATTCACAGAATTATTTTTGTTTGCATATTTACAAATATGATTCTTTAAAAAGTAATCTCTTAATTTCTGCAAATTTTTTTTATCATGCATGTCACACACTGTTGATTTAGGGGATGCAAGGTGCATAATTGTTTCCTCCTATGAGTGTTTATGTGGTGGGTGTCTGTTCTTATGTCTTTGTGCTTTGGTTTGTGTCTCTATAAGTGTGTATGTATTTTTTTTTCTATGGGTCTCTCTGTGAGGGTGGGTGTGTATGTCTTTGTGCATTTTCTGTGGATGTCTGTGAGGGTGTGTGCATATGTCTTTGAGCTTTTTCTATGGGTGTCTCTGTGAGGGTGTGTGTATGTTTGTCTTTGTGTATATTCTCTGGATGCCTCTGTGAGGGTGGGTGTGTATGCCTGTGTTTTCTGTGGATGTCTCTGTGAGTGTGTGTGTGTGTGTACGTATGTATGTATGTCTGTGTTTTCTGTGGATGTCTCTGTGAGGGTGTGTGTTTTCTGTGGGTGTCTCTGTGAGGGTGTGTGTATGTCTTTGTGTGTTTTCTGTGGATGTCTCAGGGAGGGGGTGTGTATGTATATCTTTCTGTGTTTTATGTGGTTGTCTCTCTGTGTGTGTATGTCTGTATGTTTTTTTTGTGGGTGTGTGTGTGTCTTTGTGTGTTTTCTGAGGCTGTCTCTGTCTATGTTTCTTTGGGTGTATGTGCAAGTTTTAGTTTGTGTGTGTGTGTCCATTGTCTGTTCCTTTTTAGGACATTTTGACCTTACTACTGATTATTCACATCTTTCTACAGACTTTGAGACTAACGAGACCTTTCCGGAAGTCACCAATCCACCCACTGCATGCTGTTGTCATCATTTAGTTGGCATCTTCCTTTACAAAAATATAATCAGAACTCCATATTTTGTTTTTTTTAAATCTCCTTTTTTTTACAAAACTGTAGTTTACCTCATTACTTGTAAGGTCAATGTAAACAAGTGCTGAGTGTTTGTTTGGGTGTCTGTGTCTGAGTGTGTTTCTTTGCGTGTCTGATAGTGTCTATATGTGAATCCTTGTGTGTGAGTGTGTGTGTGTGTTTCAGTGTATAAGTGTGTCTGTGTGTGTGTATGTTACTCCTTTACAACATTTCCAAGTTTAAACAGACACTTAAGAATAAAGTGCATATACATTTTAGTCACTTGGTCAAAAATTGCACGTCAAAGGAGGGGGGGGGGCCCTGATCAATGGTTAAGTCAGGGGCCCCAAAATTACTAGTGGCGGCCCTGGTGGCAATATCGGGGAGCAGCGGAATAGGGGTAATACATTTTATTAGTGGTGGCGATGTCGGGAGCGGCAGATTAGGGGTTAATAAGTTTAATTTAGTGTTTGGGATGTGGGAGGGCCTCGGTTTAGGGTGTACTTTGTAACACTTTAGTTATGAGTTTTGTGTAACAGTTTTTTTGTGCAAAACTCATAACTACTGCTCTGTAAGTGGATCTTCGGGGGGTTAGTGTTAGGATTTTTTAAACTTCTGCCTGGATAAAGATGGAGCCGCCTGGATGAAGATGGAGCCTCCGGGATGTAGATCATTCAAGAGGGACTTTAGCAACTGTGAGTACCTAAAGAGGGGTTAGTGTTAGGTTTTTTTAATTTTTTTTGGGTGGGTTTTTTTAGATTAGGGTTGGGCATTTCTTAAAAGAGCTAAATGCCCTTTTAAGGGCAAGAAAAAGAGATTAATGCCCCTTTAAGGGCAATGCCCATACAAATGCCCTTTTCAGGGCAATTGGTAGATTAGTCTTTTTTATAAAGTTTTTTATTTTATGGATTTGGGGGGTGGGGGTTTGTAATGTTAGTGGGTCTTTGTATTTTTGTTTCGAAAAAGAGCTGATTTCTTTAGGGCAATGCCAAAAGGCACTTTTAAGGGCTATTGGTAGTTTATTATAGATTAGGTTTCTTTTATTTTGGGGTGTTTTTTTTAAACTGGGTATTAGACTAGGAATAATTGTTATTATTTTGGATAATAAGTTTGTTATTTCGTGTAATGTTTTTTTTTTTCATTTTGGGGTGGGTTTTTCTTTTTAGAATAGCCATTTTTTATTTTTAATGGGCAGTAAAAGAGCTGAATGCCATTTTAAGGGCAATGTCCATACAAATGCCCTTTTCAGGGCAATGGGTAGATTAGGTTTTACTTTATTTGTATTTTGTGGGTTTGGGGGGTGGGGGTTTGTATACTGTTAGGGTGTTATTTGTTTTTATTATGTAGAAAAAGAGCTGATTTCTTTAGGTCAATGCCCTACAAAAGGCCCTTTTAAGTAGTTTGGTAGTTTATTATAGATTAGGGTTTTATTTTGGGGTGTTTTTTTTTTTTTTTTTAAAGGGTATTAGAATAGGAATAATTTTTATTGTTTTGGATAATTTCGTTTGTTATTTTTTGTAACGGTAGTTTTTTTAGTTTTTTTAATTTAAGTGTTTTTTATTTTTGTAATGGTAGGTTTTAGTGTAAGGCAGCTTAGGTTTAATTTCACAGGTAAGTTTGTATTTATTTTAACTAGGTAGTTAGTAAATAGTTAATAACTATTTAATAACTAGTCTACCTAGTTAAAATAAATACAAACTTACCTGTGAAATAAAAATAAAACCTAAACTAGCTACAATATAACTATTAGTTATATTGTAGCTAGCTTAGGTTTTATTTCACAGGTAAGTATGTATCCCACAGTTAGGTTTAGGGGTTAATAGTTTAATTTAGGTTGTTGCGATGTAGGGGGCTTGTGGTTTAGGGGTTATTAGGTTTATTTAGTAGTAGTGATGTGGGAGGCCAGAGCTTTAGGGGTTAATAACTTTATTTAGTGTAGGCGATGTCGGGGAGCGGCGGAATAGGGATTTATAGATTTATTATAGTGTTGGCGATGCTGGGGTGCAGGGAAATGGGGTTAATAACTTTAGTATAGTGGTGGCGATATCGGGAGCGGAAGATTAGGGGTTAATAGATTTATTTCCGTCGCGGCGATATCGGGAGAGGCAGATTAGGGGTTAATAACTTTATGTAGGTGTCGGTGATGTTGGGGTCGGCAGATAAGGGGTGTTTAGACGTGGGGTTTATGTTAGGGTGTTAGGTTTAAAGTAACTTTTTTTCACCATAGACATCAATGGGGCTGCGTTACAGAGCTTTTAATTCTGCGATTGCAGGTTTTAGGTTTTTTTCTAACCCGCTCTCCCCATTGATGTCTATGGGGAAAGCGTGCACGAGCACGTCAAAACAGCACTTGTATTTTGTGTAGTATGGAGCTCAATGCAACCATATCGCACGCACAAGCGCCTATAACTTGTAATCTACCTGAATGTGTCTTATTGATAGGAATACTGGTGTTAAATTGTCCCCTTGTAAGGTATAGGGGATTTCTTTGTATACTGAATACCTTTAAAAAAGTCAGATAAAATGGATAATTATCGTGTTTTTGAGCAATTTGGAATGATTTTGCATACATAGGGGGGTAGTTATCAAGCCGTCTACTTTTCTGAATTCGCCGGCCCAATACGCCCGCCTAAGCTCGCCTCACATCGCCGCCGCGGACCTGAAAAAATATGCCTAAGTTATCAAAAAAAGCTGTCAAAAAGCCGCGGGGCGATGAGCAGCGGACTGTGACAGTTATCACTCATCCGATCTCGCTGCTCTTCGGCTTTTTCCCAGCTTTATTGCTAGCCTGTCACTAAGCACCCACACTAAACTACACTGTTCTATCCCTATACCGGCACCCCCGGAGCCTCCTGCAACTAAATAAAGTTACTAACCCCTAAACCGCCGCTCCTAGACCCTGCCGCAACTCTTATAAATGTATTAACCCCTAAACCGCCGCTCCTAGACCCCGCCGCAACTCTGATAAATGTATTAACCCCTAAACCGCCGCTCCTAGACCCCGGCGCAACTCTTATAAATGTATTAACCCCTAAACCGCAGCTCCCGGACACCGCTGCCACCTACAGTATACCTAGTAACCCCTATCCTGCCCCCCCCTACACCGTCGCCCTCTATAATAAAGTTATTAACCCCTATCCTGCTGATCCCGCACCTCTCCGCAACTAAATAAATAGTTTAACCCCTAAACTGCCGCTCCCTGAACCCGCCGCAACCTATATTAAACCTATTAACCCCTATCCTGCCCCCCCTACACCGTCGTCACCTATAATAAATTTATTAACCCCTAATCTGCCTCCCCTACACCGTCGCCCCTATAATAAATTTATTAACCCCTAATCTGCCTCCCCTACACCGTCGCCCCCTATAATAAATTTATTAACCCCTATCCTGCCCCCCACTACGCCGCCGCCACTGTAATAAAATTATTAACCCCTAAACCTAAGTCTAACACTAACCCTAACACTCCCCTTACTTAAATATTAATTAAATAAATTTAAATCATATTTTTATTATTAACTAAATGAATCCTATTTAAAACTAAATACTTACCTATAAAATAAACCCTAATATAGCTACAATATAAATAATAATTATATTGTAGCTATCTTAGGATTTATTTTTATTTTACAGGTACCTTTCAATTTATTTTAAATAGGTACAATAGCTATTAAATAGTTATTAACTATTTAATAGCTTACCTAGCTAAAATAAACTGAAATTTACCTGTAAAATAAATCCTAACCTAAGTTACAATTACACCTAACACTACACTATACTTTAATAAATTATTCCTATTTAAAACTAAATACTTACCTGTAAAATAAACCCTAATATAGCTACAATATAAATAATAATTATATTGTAGCTATCTTAGGATTTATATTTATTTTACAGGTAACTTTGTATTTATTTTAGCTAGTTAGAATAGTTATTAAATAGTTATTAACTATTTAATAACTACCTAGATAAAAGAAATACAAAATTACCTGTAAAATAAATCCTAACCTAAGTTACAATTAAACCTAACACTACACTATCATTAAATTAATTAAATAAACTACCTACAAATAACTACAATTAAATACAATTACATAAACTAACTAAAGTACAAAAAATAAAAAAAGCTAAGTTACAAAAAATAAAAAAATAAGTTACAAACATGTTAAAAATATTACAACAATTTTAAGCTACTTACACCTAATCTAAGCCCCCTAATAAAATAACAAACCCCCCCAAAATAAAAAAATGCCCTACCCTATTCTAAATTAAATAAAGTTCAAAGCTCTTTTACCTTACCAGCCCTTAAAAGGGCCATTTGTGGGGGCATGCCCCAAAGAAAACAGCTCTTTTGCCTGTAAAAGAAAAATACAACCCCCCCCCAACATTAAAACCCACCACCCACATACCCCTAATCTAACCCAAACCCCCCTTACAAAAAGCTAACACTAATCCCCTGAAGATCATCCTACCTTGTCTTCACTCAGCCGAGCAGCGATGGAACCGAAGTGGACATCCGGAGCGGAAGAAGTTAATCCTCCAAGCGGCGCTGAAGAAATCTTCCATCCGATGAAGTCATCATCCAGGTGGAGCTGAAGAAAAGTCTTCGATCCGGCCGATGTCATCTTCAAAGAGGCGCTGAAGAGGTCTTCTATCCGGGCGATGTCATCTTCCAAGCCGGGTCTTGAATCTTCCTTCCGCCGACGCGGAACCTCCTTCTTCACCGACGGACTACGACGAATGAAGGCTCCTTTAAGGGACGTCATCCAAGATGGCGTCCCCTCAATTCCGATTGGCTGATAGGATTCTATCAGCCAATCGGAATTAAGGTAGGAAAAATCTGTTCCGATCAGCCAATAGAATGCGAGCTCAATCTGATTGGCTGATTGGATCAGCCAATCGGATTGAACTTGAATCTGATTGGCTGATTCCATCAGCCAATCAGAATTTTCCTACCTTAATTCCGATTGGCTGATAGAATACTATCAGCCAATCGGAATTCAGGGGACGCCATCTTGGATGACGTCCCTTAAAGGAGCCGTCATTCGTCGTAGTCCGTCGGTGAAGAAGGAGGTTCCGCGTCGGCGGAAGGAAGATTCAAGACCCGGCTTGGAAGATGACTTCGCCCGGATAGAAGACCTCTTCAGCGCCTCTTTGAAGATGACATCGGCCGGATCGAAGACTTTTCTTCAGCGCCGCCTGGATGATGACTTCATCGGATGGAAGATTTCTTCAACGCCGCTTGGAGGATTAACTTCTTCCGCTCCGGATGTCCACTTTGGTTCCATCGATGCTCGGCTGAGTGAAGACAAGGTAGGATGATCTTCAGGGGATTAGTGTTAGGTTTTTTTAAGGGGGGTTTGGGTTAGATTAGGGGTATGTGGGTGGTGGGTTTTAATGTTGGGGGGGGTTGTATTTTTCTTTTACAGGCAAAAGAGCTATTTTCTTTGGGGCATGCCCCCACAAATGGCCCTTTTAAGGGCTGGTAAGGTAAAAGAGCTTTGAACTTTATTTAATTTAGAATAGGGTAGGGCATTTTTTTATTTTGGGGGGGTTTGTTATTTTATTAGGGGGCTTAGATTAGGTGTAAGTAGCTTAAAATTGTTGTAATATTTTTAACATGTTTGTAACTTATTTTTTTATTTTTTGTAACTTAGCTTTTTTTATTTTTTGTACTTTAGTTAGTTTATGTAATTGTATTTAATTGTAGTTATTTGTAGATAGTTTATTTAATTAATTTAATGATAGTGTAGTGTTAGGTTTAATTGTAACTTAGGTTAGTATTTATTTTACAGGTAATTTTGTATTTCTTTTAGCTAGGTAGTTATTAAATAGTTAATAACTATTTAATAACTATTCTAACTAGCTAAAATAAATACAAAGTTACCTGTAAAATAAATATAAATCCTAAGATAGCTATAATATAATTATTAATTATATTGTAGCTATCTTAGGGTTTATTTTACAGGTAAGTATTTATTTTTAAATAGGAATAATTTATTAAAGTATAGTGTAGTGTTAGGTATAATTGTAACTTAGGTTAGGATTTATTTTACAGGTACATTTCTCTTTATTTTAGCTAGGTAAGCTATTAAATAGTTAATAACTATTTAATAGCTATTGTACCTGGTTAAAATAAATTGAAAGGTACCTGTAAAATAAAAATAAATCCTAAAATAGCTAGAATATAATTATTATTTATATTGTAGCTATATTAGGGTTTATTTTAAAGGTAAGTATTTAGTTTTAAATAGGATTCATTTAGTTAATAAGAGTTAATTTATTTAGATTTATTTAATTAATATTTAAGTTAGGGGGGCATTAGGGTTAGGGTTAGACTTAGGTTTAGGGGTTAATAATTTTATTACAGTGGCGGCGGTGTAGTGGGGGGCAGGATAGGGGTTAATAAATTTATTATAGGGGGCGACGGTGTAGGGGAGGCAGATTAGGGGTTATTAAATTTATTATAGGCGGCAACGGTGTAGGGGGGGCAGATTAGGGGTTATTAAATTTATTATAGGTGGCGACGGTGTAGGGGGGGCAGGATAGGGGTTAATACATTTAATATAGGTTGCGGTGGGTTCAGGGAGCGGCGGTTTAGGGGTTAATAAATTTAATATAGGTTGCGGTGGGCTCCGGGAGCGGCGGTTTAGGGGTTAATATGTATAGAGTAGATTGCGGTGGGCTCCGGGAGCGGCGGTTTAGGGGGTAATAACTTTATTTAGTTGCGGCGGTGTAGGGGGGACAGATTAGTGGTGTTTAGACTCGGGGTACATGTTAGGGTGTTAGGTGCAGACATCTCCCATAGGAATCAATGGGATGTCTGTCAGCAGCGAACTTGTACTTTCGCTATGGTCAGACTCCCGTTGATTCCTATGGGATCCGCCGCCTCCAGGGGTGGCGGATTGAAAACCAGGTACGCTGGGCCGTAAAAGTGCCGAGCGTACCTGCTAGTTTTTTGATAACTAGCAAAAGTAGTGAGAATGTGCCGCACTTGTGTGCGGAACATCTGGAGTTATGTAAGAATCGATCTGTGTCGGACTGAGTCCGGCGGATCGAAGCTTACGTCACAAAATTCTACTTTTGCCGGTCTCGAGCCTTTGATAACTAAGGCATATCAGCCTCGCCACAAATACGCTGCGGAATTCCAGCGTATTTGAGGTTGACGGCTTGATAACTAGGCCCCAAAAAATGAAAAGCCAAGTGATGCATTTTCTGTGAGAACTCTAATTCATGGTAATTCATGCTTAAGCTAACAACACACAAACAATTATAATATTTCATGTCTTTATTGAATGCATCCCATTAAACATTCACAGTGCTGTGAACCTGCACAATGACATTCAGGAGGAATTTTGGACCAATCTTCCTTAAAGAACTGCTTCATCTCAGCCATATTCTTAAGATGTCTGGTGTGAACAGCTCTCTATGGGTTAAGGTTTGGGCTCTGACTGGGCCTCTCTAAAAGGTGGATTTTCTTTGTGGTGTCCTGCCATGGACACCATGCCTGTTCAATGTTTTTTGTATAGTAGACTCATGAACATAGATGTTAACCAGTTCCAATAATTTCTTCAAGTTTTAGCTGTCACTCAAGGGTTCTTTTATATCTAATTGAGCATTGTGCGGTTTGCCCTTTGAGTCATCATGACTGGATAGCCACTTCTAGCTAGAGAAGTCACAGTACTAAATCATCTCAATTTATAAACAACTTGTCTAACAGTTGGCAGATGAATATCTAAGCTCTTTGAGATAACTTTGTAACCCTTTCCAGCTTTATGCAATGCCACAATTCTTGATCGCAGGTCTTCTGAGAGCTCTTTTTTGCGAGGCATGGTTTACATTAACAGATGCATTTTGTGAATACTAAACTCAAAGTGCTTTTTATAAGTCAAAGAAGCTCTAACCTACAACTCCAATTTCATTTCATTAATTGGACACAAGGTTTGCCAATTTCCAAATCTAATTAGCTTTTGTTGAAGTCATTAGCCTAAAGTAAGGGTGAGGATGAAAAATGTATTTAGTTTCTACTATGGGTTGGTGAAAAGGGCTAAGACATTTTCAATACATGGGCCTTACCTACTGATGCTATTTCATTAAAGTCATATCACGACCATTTCACAGCATATGTCAAACCCAAAACAAACGTGATATTTGCACAATATAAGTTCCACAACAAAGTGCAGCAGGTTTAGGAACCCTTTGAGCAGTTCATAGTAGACTTGTGGCTCCTTGCTCTGGACTGCAATTATGATCAAAACAATGAGATGATCCGAGACTCCAATGTCTTGGGCATACACTCTCCAATTACACTCTACAATTATTAACCCCTAATCTCCCGCCCGCACCGTCGCTGCTACTATAATAAAGTTATTAACCCCTAAACCTAACTCTAAACCTAACCCTAACACCCCCTAACATAAATATAATTTAAATGAAATGACATAATATTCCTAAAATTAACTAAATTAATCCTATTTAAAACTAAATACTTACCTAGAAAATAAACCCTAATATAGCTACAATATAACTAATAATTACATTGTAGCTATTTTAGGATTTATATTTACTTTACAGGCAACTTTGTATTTATTTTAACTAGGTACAATAGCTATTAAATAGTTAATAACTATTTAATAGCTACCTAGTTAAAATAATTACAAAATTACCTGTAAAATAAATCCTAACCTAAGTTACAAATACACCTAACACTACACTATCATTAAATTAATTAAATAAATTACCTACAATTAGATAAATTAAAATACAATAAAATAAACTATTCTATAATACAAAAAACCCCACTAAATTACAAAAAATAAAAAAGAATTAGAAGAAGTTTAAACTAATTACACCTAATCTAAGCCCCCTAATAAAATAAAAAATCCCCCCAAAATAAAAAAATGCCCTACCCTATTCTAAACTACCAAAGTAATCAGCTCTATTACCAGCCCTTAAAAAGGGCTTTTTGCGGGGCATTGCCCCAAAGTAATCAGCTCTTTTACCTGAAAATAAAAATACAATACCCCCCCCAACATTACAACCCACCACCCACATACCCCTACTCTAACCCACCCAAACCCCCTTAAAAAAACGTATCGCTAACGCCCTGAAGATCTCCCTACCTTGAGTCGTCTTCACCCAGCCGAGCCGAATTCTTCATCCAAGGTGCGCAGAGGAGGTCCTTGATCCGGTAGAAGTCTTCATCCAAGCGGGGCAAGAAGAGGTCCTCCATCCGGTAGAAGTGTTCATCCAGGCGGTGTCTTCAATCTTCATCCATCCAGAGCGGAGCGGAGCCATCTTCAAAGGAGCCGACACAGAGCCATCCTCTTCAACCGACAACTTCCCAACGAATGAATGTTCCTTTAAGGGACGTCATCCAAGATGGCGTCCCTTCAATTCCGATTGGCTGATAGAATTCAATCAGCCAATCAGATTAAAGTTCAATCTGATTGGCTGATCGGATTGAATCAGCCAATCAGATTAAACTGATTAAAGCAATCAGCCAATCAGATTAAAGTTCAATCCGATTGGCTGATCCAATCTTGGATGACGTCCCTTAAAGGAACCTTCATTCGTCGGGAAGTCGTCGGTTGAAGAGGATGGCTCTGTGTCGGCTCCTTTGAAGATGGCTCCGCTCCGGATGGATGAAGATTGAAGACGCCGCCTGGATGAACACTTCTACCGGATGGAGGACCTCTTCTTGCCCCGCTTTGATGAAGACTTCTGCCGGATCAAGGACCTCCTCTGCGCACCTTGGATGAAGAATTCGGCTCGGCTGGGTGAAGACGATTCAAGGTAGGGAGATCTTCAGGGGGTTAGCGATAGGTTTTTTTAAGGGGGGTTTGGGTGGGTTAGAGTAGGGTTATGTGGATGGTGGGTTGTAATGTTGGGAGGGGGTATTGTATTTTTATTTTCAGGTAAAAGAGCTGATTAATTTGGGGCAATGCCCCGCAAAAAGCCCTTTTAAGGGCTGGTAATAGAGCTGATTACTTTGGTAGTTTAGAATAGGGTAGGGCAGTTTTTTTATTTTGGGGGGATTTTTTATTTTATTAGGGGGCTTAGATTAGGTGTAGTTAGTTTAAACTTCTTGTAATTCTTTTTATTTTTTGTAATTTAGTGTTTGTTTGTTTTTGTATTATAGAATAGTTTATTTTATTGTATTTTAATTTAGCTAATTGTAGGTAATTTATTTAATTAATTTAATGATAGTGTAGTGTTAGGTGTATTTGTAACTTAGGTTAGGATTTATTTTACAGGTAATTTTGTAATTAGTTTAACTAGGTAGCTATTAAATAGTTATTAACTATTTAATAGCTATTGTACCTAGTTAAAATAAATACAAAGTTGCCTGTAAAATAAATATAAATCCTAAAATAGCTACAATGTAATTATTAGTTATATTGTAGCTATATTAGGGTTTATTTGATAGGTAAGTATTTTGTTTTAAATAGGATTAATTTAGTTAATTTTAGGAATATTAATTTGTTTCATTTAAATTATATTTATGTTAGGGGGTGTTAGGGTTAGGGTTAGAGTTAGGTTTAGGGGTTAATAACTTTATTATAGTAGCGGCGATGGTGCGGGCAGGAGATTAGGGGTTAATAATTGTAGGTAGGTGGCGGCGATGTTAGGGAGGGCAGATTAAGGGTTAATACTATTTATTCTAGTGTTTGCGAGGCGGGCGTGCAGCGGTTTAGGGGTTAATACATTTATTATAGTGGTGGCGGTGTCCGGTCGGCAGATTAGGGGTTCAAAATTTTTATTAGAGTGGTGGCGATGTGGGGGGGGGGGGCGCGGTTTAGGGGTACATAGGTAGTTTATGGGTGTTAGTGTACTTTGTAGCACAGTAGTTAAGAGCTTTATATTCCGGCGTTAGCCCATAAAGCTCTTAACTACTGACTTTTTTTGGCGGTAGGAGTCTTGTCGGTAGAGGGTCTACCGCTCACTTCTTCCAAGACTCCAAATACCGGCGTTAGGAAGATCCCATTGAAAAGATAGGATACGCAATTGGCGTAAGGGGATCTGCGGTAGCCTGGAGTCGCGGTGAGGAAGTGAGCATTAGACCCTTTCCTGGCTGACTCTAAATACCAGCGGGCGGCCAAAAGCAGCGTTAGGACCCCTTAACGCTGCTTTTGACGGCTAACGCAGAACTCTAAATCTAGGTGAAATAGATTGAGGACATCTAAAAATGTTAACACATTTAGTTAAATATAAATTCAGGTTGTTGTAATTCTGAAATTAAATTCTTGCAAAATTGTGTGCAAATGAGATTTAAATTCCGATAGATATATGAAAGTATTAGCAAAGGAGACGACCTGTTTATAGATATTAATAATACTTGACTGGTCTCTGTTTATATTGAGAAAATGTATTTCTTATATATTCTTATAGAATTCAGAAAAGTATTATGTAATGATTGAATAAGCATATGCTATAATGCTTGGCAAGTTGACATACAGCGTGAATATCAGTGGTTAATAGTTCCTGATCTGGCAATATCAGATGATCAGATATCACTGTATAGTGATTATATTAGTGATGTTAATATCTTTAATACAAGCTGTATGTATACTTTGGTTGGTTTCTGTATGTCACGTCTAGCTAAATTAGATGATCTGATGCTGCTATATAGCGATAGTATTAGTGATATTAATATCTTTGATACAAACTGGGTATATACTTCAATTGAATTCTGTGTATCAAGTATACTTAAGTTAGGTGATATAATATCGCTGTATAGCGAATATGTTAGTGATATTACTATCTTTGATGTAAGCTGTGTATATACTTAATAAAAGTATTAACAAAGGAGACGACCTGTTTATAGATATTAATAATACTTGACTAGTCTCTGTTTATATTGAGAAAATGTATTCCTTATACATTCTTATAGAATTCAGAAAAGTATTATGTAATGATTAAATAAGCATATGCTATAATGCTTGGCAAGTTGACATACAGCGTGAATATCAGTGGTTAATAGTTCCTAATTTGGCAAAGTCAGATGATCTGATATCGCTATATAGCGATTATATTGGTGATGTTAATATCTTTAATACAAACTGTATGTATACTTAGGTTGGTTTCTGTATGTCACGTCTAGCTAAATTAGATGATCTGATATCGCTGTATAGCGATTATGTTAGTGATATTAATCTTTGATGCAAACTGGGTATATACTTCAATTGAATTCTGTGTATCAAATATACCTAAGTTAGGTGATATAATATCGATGTATAGCGAATATGTTAGTGATATTACTATCTTTAATGTAAGCTGTGTATATACTTAAGCTGAATTCTATATATTAAGTCTCATGAGGTCATGTGATCTGATGTCGCTATAAGGCGATTATGTTAGTGGTATTAGTATCTTTAATACAAACTCTGTATATACTTTAGTGGGTTTCTATATATCAAATCTAACAAAGTCTGATGATCTAATATCGCTATCTAGCGATTATGTTAATAATATTAATATCTTAGATATATACTGTGTTTATACTTCGGTTGATTACATACGTTTGGACTGGCCCACAGATCTGTATTAAATAGATGTACCGTGCATAGAGATTCTAACTCTTGCAACAGAATGTTTGTATTGTAGACCAGTTTAAATGACAGCTCAAGTGATACTTTGTAGATAAGTAATGTTTGGTAACAGTTGCTATTATACTATTGATGTTGTTTCAATTAGAACATTGCAAAGGTTTGTAAACTAGATTGATATATTATAAATAAGAAACTATTAAGCTTATAGTAGTTTATCGCTGAGTGAATTTCTGCTTGCTAGTTTTCGGCGGTATGAAGGATTTAAACTTTCCCGCTAGGTAACCGCTGTTTTAAAACTGCCTCTGCATAAAGCTATCAGGCTTCAGACCTTTCTCTAATTTTAGGACGTTTTATCAACAACAACCCTGCCAAATGTTTACTGTATGATTTAGAATATTAACTTGTTAAGACTGTCACATCTATTTGTTGGTGAGTTAAAAAAAGTTAGGCGTTGGAAAAAATCAACATCCCTCCCTTAACATGTTTCGCCGTTTGGTGTATCAGCTTTTTCAAAAAGCCGATACACCAAACTACTCACCACCATCTACTCACAACTGAGGGAGTAAAGCCTCATCCTGCTAAAATCAGTACTGTGAGAGACATAATGCCACCGAAAGACAAAGGTGAACTTGAGACAGTGCTAGGCATGATCAACTACCTCTTTGCACCCAACCTTTCTGATATCACTGCACCGTTGCAACAACCTTCTAAAGGAATCAAGTAAATGTGTGTGGACACACAACAAGACAAAGTTTTCAACAAATTAAAAGAGCTGCTCACATTTGCCAGGACAAGTAATAGCATATTTTTATCCTCACAAAGAACTAAAGCTACAGGTTGATGCTTCCAAACCAAGTATGGACTCGGAGCGGTATTGCTGCAAGATGGAAGACCTATCACGTACGCATCAAAATCACTCACTGAAAGTAAAATTAACTATGAGTAAATCGAAAAATAACTTTTTGCCATACTGTCTGGCTGTAAGCGTTTCCATCAATATATCTATGACCGCCATATTCTTGTAGAAAGTGACCATAATCCTTTAGAGTCCATCATGCGCAAACCAATTGCATCAAGTCCTCCAAGGCTTCAAAAAATTATTCTACAGCTCCAGAAATACTATCAATCACTGCCAAGAAATTCCAAATGCAGGCATGCTGTCCAGAACGTCATTATCTAAACATGACTCAAACCTCAGTTAAGTTATATACAAGTGCACACTGTATATAGCAGTCTTCCTGTCAGTGACCGAAAGCTAGAAGAAATCAAAACTTAGACTAAAAGGGACCCCCAGTTCCAAATACTAAAAACATCATACAAAACTGCTTGCCTAATGAGAGAAAGAAATGCCCCTAAAACGTGTTGGAATTTTGGAATCACTGAGATGAGCTCTCATACCTACATGACATGATCTTTAAAGGCAAGAAAATTGTCATTCCCCCAAGCCTTCATCCAGAAATGTTGTCACGCATACGTGACAGCCACATAGGCATTGGAAAATGCAAGCAAAGAGGCTGTGGATTTTTTTTGGGGGGCTGGAATATGAAAGGACATTGAAGACATTGTCAGTAAGTGTTCTATATGCCTCAAAAACCATCCTTCCAACTCTAGATAACCCATGATGAGCCACATAGTACCAGAAAAACAGTGACAAACAGTGGTTACTGATTTATTCACTTGACACACTATGGATTACCTCATAACTGTTGACTACTATAGCAGATATTTTGAGCTGGACAGACTTCACAGCACAACACCCGCTGCTGTAATATACAAGTTAAAGGCTGCCTTCGAAAGGCATGGGATTCCAGAGACAGTCATCTCAGACAACGGACCCCAGTTTGTATCCAGTGAATTTAAAGCATTTGCCACATCACTTCAAGTCCATACTATTCGTAATGCAATGGATTAGCTGAGAAACCTTACAGAGAGCAAAATAACTACTGGAAAAGGCCAGAGCAGACAAGAAATATTGATACCTCAGTATCTTGGAATATCACAACAGCCCTATCTATAATTTCAAGTCGCCAGCACAGCTGCTTATGAGTCTGTGATCCATGCTAACAATTTCTTCCCAAAATTGTCCACACAGTCAACAGCTTTAGAGAAGCTACTACAAGTCAGCTAGACTATTATCACAACTCGCTGAAGGGCAGACAGTTCACGTGCAGGAATATGGTTAGTGGCACCCAGCAATCATCACCAAAGCAGCTAACACCAACAGATCCTACTATGTGCGCACAAATGATGGGCTAGAATACCATAGCAACAGGCGTCACCTCCTGGAAACAAGAGAGATGCACAGTACCAACAAGAATGCAGTTTTGGTGCCTGAGAACATCAGCCCAGATACCACAACACTGCACCACACACCATCTGAGGACATTATGCGTCTACCTGATAACAGTGATGAATCATCCACCCTCATCACTCATCACTCCTCCTCATCCACACCTACCCCCTACAGAACTAGAATATGGACAGCAGATTAAGCCCAAAGACATCCGGGAACTACAACTATGCAAAGGTATACACAAACGGCTACCGTTACCTGCTGAAGCACCCCAGTCAAATAGATTAATTCTGCATTGTTTTACGTATATATGTTATATGTTTTTGCTTTGACCTGTTTTACCCATACAGGACAATATTTAGTTTTCATGCTTTTCTCACTTTGTATATATATATTTTTTTTTTTTTAAAAAGGTAGATGTAATATTTGCATATATATGTTTCAACCACTCACATAACAGTATTGATATTGTGTGATGACCTTTGCATTATTTAGTTTCAATTTGCAGTTGGATTTCTGCAACTGCTCTAAGAGCAACAGTTCTGCTGTTTTTAATAAACCAACAATTGTTTTACCCTGCAACTGGTATCCAATCTTTATTGTTACATATGCTTCAGCACATAATCCATAAAGTTTAGGACAACTTACCGCTCACCACCCTCCTCCTTTTTGGCAAACAGCAAACTAAAACCAATGCACCTTAAAAAAAAATAAAAAAATATTAGCCTTATCTTGAGCCATCTTGCTCCCTTTGAAAGAGGAAATCACTGCAGCAGTGATAGGTAAGTCTGCTCGAACACTGTCAATCAGTCAGATCATCCAATCCAAGCAATTCCTTATTAACTGGGTCAGTCCAATGGGCAGGTATGTTAAGGTGCCCTGCTGAAGGAAGTTTGAATCTGCTACTGAAAAAATTGCATATGATGAACAGTGCACACAATTTTTCAATTAATAAATGTATATCCGGGCGCTTATAAAGTCCGCCTGGTTGAGCCTGTGTCACATCTCCATTGACTCCTGGTCCCTCCTTACTTGTACTGCCATACCTAGTAAGCCTGCTTGGTTTGCTGGTTATCAGTGACCATTATAAATTCATATTAAATATAAATATATATATATATATATATATATATATATATATATAATATTTTCTTTTTATTTATTTGAGTTTTGTGGTCAGTTCTTTTGGTGGGGCAGAGTCCCTCCCACCCATATTGACGAGTATCCACTGCTCAGGTTACTGTGTATACAATCACTGTGATAGCCAGTATACTGAAAGAGAAGCCTAGATACTAGCATGCTGCAATATTTATAGATACTGTATATAGATATATATTGGTCTCTGTGATTGACAGTCCCTTCTCTTGTGCATGTGATTTATATTTTGGTTCTCTTTTTTTTATTGCTAAAGAGATAGACTAGGGAGCGATAACATCTGCATGTCACATAGCACAGGTACGGTAAATCCCTCACATAATAGACATTTATGCTGGCACACAGTAAAATTCATGAAAGAATATCGCTAGAGCTCTACATCAATAATGTTCACTACTTGTGCAACAACAGTTTAGGAGTTATTCATATAGCTCTGTGCTATACTAGCAATAATAATGGATTACATCAGGTCTTTAAAAGGAATTAAATTCTGAATTATTCGTTGGTCGAGGTTGTACAAAGCAGAGGAAAATTATATTCTGGTTGCTACTCGCTTGTGAAAAGTGATATATCCCCTTTTACTCGCCCTGATCGCTCTTTTACCTCCCGCATTTATCCCATCCTTTCCCTACCTTTTTCTGCTTCTATGTCTATCATCATAGAAGCAGAAAAAACACAAGCAGTGCAATTTTGCGCTAGCCATTTTATTGCTCTTCATGATATATATGTTCTTGATATTGTTTAAAAGCTTCCAGGTTCATTCAAGTTTTGTTCCCATTCCCCCCTTTTTTTATTCCCCACTACCCAGCTACCCCCTTCTCCAGATGGTCTCATACACTATCCACAGCATTATACACTCACGATAAATACAAGCTTAGATGCCCCCAATGAATATCTCTAACCTTAAAATTAAGGGCCTAAAGTCTCCCACTAAAAAGAGCCTTCTACTGAGATTTCTCAAAAAACTTGATTGGAGTGACCTATTTGCAAGAGACCCATTGGTTAGACCTACCTCCTCACACAATTAAATCCAATCTGTATCCACATTGTGAAAGGGCATTGTATTCTAAAATTAAAAGGGGAGTGGTGATATTAGTTCAAAGGGATATAGCTTACGCACCAATAACCATAGATAGAGACCCAGAGGGTAGATACATCATTGTAATGTGTAAACTAAACAACATACTTTGCACCCTGGTAAATGCCTATGCCCCAAACGACCACCAAGAGGCCTTCCTGAGATAACTTCTACCCAGAATTGATTAAATCAGAAGAGGATCCTTACTAATAGGGGGATAATTTAACTTAGTTTGGGACCCCACGGTTGATAAGAAGACCTCTACAAAAAAGACGACTGACCTATAGCCGTTAACAAGTTCTAAGAAATTCCAAAACTTAATTACTGAGTATAACCTGTTTAATATATGGTGCTGCCTACATCCCAATGACCAAGATTATATGTTTCATTCTACTGTCCATAACTCCTACTCCCATATAGACACAATAATCTGTGACCCCTGGACCATAGATAGAACAAATAATGCAAAGATAATCATAAGCCCATGGTCAGATCATGATATGGTAGTCATATCCCTACATCTTACCACCTCTGGAGAGAGATCCGGCTCATGGCGCTTATCAGACTTCCTAATTAAAAAAACCTGGACAATATAAACAGCCAAAGACCTGCAGGAATACTTCCTACTAGACGAGAAAACTCAGGTCCTAGACAAGATCTTATGGGCCTCTATGAAGGACTATATAAGAGGGACACTCTGGCACAATTATTCGGTGAGCTAAGAACCATAGAAAGAGAAAACAAAAATAGACCTAATGCAACCCTTGCATAGGAGAGCTAAGGGCTGATATCACTCTTAAGGAAACACAAAAAGTGCAGAAAAATATCCTGAACCTTAGTAAACTCTTCTATTATCAAGGTAATAGGGCAGAAAGACTACTTGCTAACAAATTGAGAGCCTGTACCAAGTCCTCCCAAATACAAAAGATACAAATAGCTCACAAAACAGTTTACTCCCCTAAAGATATTGATGCAGCATTTCTGAATTATTATAGTGATCTTTACGATATTGGCTCTCAACCTGACACCATAAAGCAGACCAGCCCACTATCTATAAATATTTAAAAACCCTAAATCTTCCAAAGATAGATATGGACGAAGCGACTCAGCTTTCGGAACCCATCACCAAATTAGAGATAAAACAAGCTATTAAAACAGTTAAGCTGCACAAGACTCTGGGCCCAGACAGATACACCCCTATTCTATAAAACATACTCTAATATCCTTATGCCTTATCTACAGAGATTTTTTCACTAAAGCGTTTGAGACAGGATCACTTCTGGATGAATACTTAGAAGCCTCTATCTTAATGATCCCGAAGGAAGGCAAAGATCCTACCCACTAGAATGAGCCCACTTCTTCCGAAGGTTATCCATAATGACCAGGTAGGATTTGTTGTCAATGGCAAGGTATAGATAGTACGAGGAGATTATTAAACATCTACTCAGAAACAGGTAAAATGGGCTTTCTCCTGCTTACCCTTTGACTGGTAATGCTGTGAATACATGTGGGCAGTTCTTGAAACTGTAGGACTTTTTTATGGTGTTAGGAGCTCATATTCTAATACGATGGCAAGAGTTTGGGGTCTGGGGGTTTTGTTCTCACCCCTTAAATCTTTCTAGTGGTACCCGACAAGGCTGTCCCCTCTCCCCCCTATTGTTTGTCCTGGCCATAGAACTATTGGCAGCCTCTATCAATTAAAACCCAAGCATTAAAGACCTCTTCCTCCATGGAAACTAAGTCTGTTTGCGGCCGACCTCACAGTTTTTCTTACTGAACGCAATACCTCTTTACCGGCCCTCCTGGGTCTCTTTAAATTTTTTGGTACCCTATCCTACTATAAGTTGAATGTTGAGAAAACAGAGGTTTACCCCCTAAATCTCCCTGAACATCAGATTAAAGCCCTACATACCAAATACCAATTTAAGTGGAATATAGAAGGTATTAAACACATTGGAGTCTAGTTCTCACACAATCTCCCCAAGGTAATTACCATCAACCATAATCGCCTCCTACATACTCTTAAACACAGTTTATCACTTCCCAGTTACAAAGAGATTTTTTGAATGGGCAGGATATTCGCTTTTAAAATGATGCTGTTACCTAAACTCACCTATCTTTTCCGCCGCTTACCTCTAAACTACTGTTGGCACTCATACAGCTACCAGTCCCTTCTGAACACTTATATATGGGTAAACTCCCGTCCCCGTACTTTGCGCTTTATCTTGCAAGCCCCAATAGATAAAGGTGGCCTAGGCTTAGCTAATTTCAAACTCTACTATGAGGCAGCAATTTTCTCCCACATCTCTGCATGGGGTATTACAGGTGAGTGACCTAGATGGTACAAAACTGAACAAGCGTCCCTCCCACACAACATTCTGCTCCCAGATCTAATATGGATCCCACAGCACTGTAAAGCCCCAATCTCCACCATTAACCCAATTATGAGAGACTGCATACCCATATGGTACAGGCTTCGACACTCACTATTGATTGCTCCCCACCCATCCCCAATACAGGGTATTAGAGGCCTCTTACAGGGATTACCAGAGTCCAACCCCAACAGCTGGTACCACTTTAACCTACACATTTTGGGAGACTTGTACAATGGACATAAATGGTTGTCACCTACTGAACTAAGCTCTACCTTCAATGTTGCCACCAAACTGGACTTTGAGATTATGAGATTTCCCTCTTTATTATACAACTGTTTTGTTTTTTTTACATGCTGACTCTAGAGCATTGACCCCTTGGGAGACTAGATGGAGAACGGGACTTCAGAGACACAAACCACTAACAGCTCATTATCAACTCTTGTTAGAATGCCTGACTATTCGCAAAACCAACAACATCATAGCCTGGGAAAGAGATTTCCAAAGAAAAATACAGGCCAAGTACTTGACAATTGCCATCAAAGACACCAGACAGGCCGTACACTGTGTGACCCTCTGTGGGCTCTTCTTTAAACTTTTAACAAGATTGCGCTGGGTACCTAGACTACACAAAATGTCTACCTTAAACCCAACTACCTGTTGGAGAGGCTGCGGGAGAATAGGAGATGATCTCCATATTTGGTGAAACTGCCCAGCTCTGGAGCACTTATGGAATGATGTGTTAGACCTCTGTGCTCATCTAAATTTACCAAAAGGAAACAATCCAGAAATGCACCTACTCCACCTAGAACATCCTAAACTACCAAAATCACATGAACACCTCTACATATACATTATGATGGTGACCAAACTGTCGATAACAAGACACTGGAAGCAGCAGACTGCTCCCACATTAGCTAAGGTCATAGAGATTCTTAACTACCTTCTCTCCTGGGAAGCTTAAAGGGACAGTCAACTCAAAAAATGTTATTGTTTAAAAAGATAGATAATCTCTTTATTACACATTCTCCAGTTTTGCACAGAAAACATGGTTATATTAATAAATGTTTTAGCTCTGTGATTACCTTGTATCTAAGCATCTTCCGAAAGCCCCCTGATCACACAACTTTTTATTTCTTATCTACTGACTTCCTTTAAGCAAATTAGTGCTGTGTTGTGAGAACCCACGGGCATGAGCACAATGTTATCTTTATGGCACACATGAACTAGCACTCTCATGTTGTGAAAAGCTAAAAAAAAAGCATGTGATCATGGGGCTGTCTTTAGTGACTTAGAAACAGACAGAAATTTAGAGATTTAAAGGTTATAACATATATTAATATAACCAAGCTGGGAAATGGCTAGTAAAGGCATTATCTATTTTGTGTTGACTGTCCCTTTAAGAAACACAGAAGTTTATATCTTCAACCTTGTTTTTTTAGACATTAGTATAAAGCATCTAATTTAGAGATGCTATGTATTTATATGATACCTATGTGTGTGTCAGGGTGCCAGGAATCAGACAGAGACGAGAAGTGCAAAAATAATCACAACTTTATTAATAGCAAAAAAAAGTCCACAAGTTAAATAACAAGCCAGGAGTCAAAACCAGAGCTGGTAGTCAGACGAGCCGAGTCAGGAACCAAAGCGAGTAGTCAGACGAGCCAGAATCAGGAACAAGGAGAACAGCAGAGTGAGGAACAAGCCAGGGATCAGGAACCAGGAGGGACGTCAGACAGCCAGTTAATACGCAGGAACTCTCACAAACAGATCTGAGACAACGCAAGGGCAAAGCATACTGAACAGAGGACCTTTAAATACCCTCGAGAAGATGCCTCCATTTCTTGAGTGCCAAAATTATGGCCAGTGATTCCCTGTCACCAATTTCATAATTGCACTCTGCTGGAGACAATTTTTAGAGAAGAAACCGCACGGATGCAAGGAACCATCAGGCGTAGGACATTGAGACAAAAGGGCACCTACCTTCAGTCTCAGACGCATCAACCTCAAGAACAAAAGTCAGGGCAGGGTTAGGATGAGCCAGAACTGGAGTGGCAGCAAAGGCAGTCTTAAGACTATCAAAGGCCTTAATGGCAGTAGGTGACCAATGGAGTGGATCATTCTCTTTACGGGTCATGTATGTGATAGGCTTGACCAAGGAAGAAAAGTTTTTAATAAAATTTCTATAGTAATTGGCGAACCCCAAAAAACGTTGAATAGACTGAAGACCAACTGGGCGAGGCCACTGCAGAACTGCAGACAACTTGTCAGGATCCATGGAGAACCCTGAAATGGAGATAACATAACCTAGGAAGGTTACTTGAGTCTGATGGAACTCACATTTCTTGAGTTTACAAAACAGGCCGTTCTCACAGTCTCTAAAGAACCTGTGTAACATCAGAACGATGAGCCTCAAGCGTGGGTGAGTGAATGAGGATGTCGTCTAAATACACCACAACACACTGTTGCAACATATCTCGTAGGACATCATTAATAAATTCCTGGAAAACAGCAGGAGCATTACATAGGCCAAAGGGCATTACAAGATACTCATAATGCCCGCTCCTGGTGTAAAATGCTGTTTTCCATTCGTGGCCCTCCTTGATCGTACGCCTCTCTCAAATCAAGTTTAGAAAAGACTGTAGCTCCCTTGAGGCGGTCAAAGAGTTCCATAATGAGGGTTTCAAAATGGAGAGCCCCAACAGCCATGGATAACGGAGCGGTCTCGTGAGTAACAAGTACAGGCTGAAGGGGCCTGCCATCAATGACGGACCGAGGCAAAACAGGAATGGAGTGCTTTGATACAAAAGCACTGTCAATGAAATAGCCCGCAGCACCGAAGTCAACAAGAGCCTGGGTGACTATGGAGGAGTCCACCCAGGAAAGGACAACCGTGACCAAATTTTTCTCCTTTAGCGGTTCCAGGGAAGAGGATAAACCACCCAAGGTCTGCCCCTGACAGGACCTTAGGTAAGAGCGTTTTTCTGGCCGTGTAGGACAAGACTTCAAAAGGTGGCCCTGTAACCCACAATAGAGGCAGAGCCCCTCCCTCCTCCTAAAGGCCCTCTCTGCTGCGGAGAGACTTGTGAATCGCAACTGCATCAGTTCAGCAGTACCTGGTGACTCGGGACCAGGAGGCATGGGAGGAGAGTGAGGCATGGGTGGGAACGAACATGTAAGAGACAACGGAACAGGAGGCTTCCGCAAGCGCTCCTTGAAAGAGGGCCTCTCTCTGAGTCTGATGTCAATTAGGATAAAAAAAGACACCAAAGCCTCAAGATCCTCTGGTAAATCTCTGGCAGCAACTTCGTTTTCAATCGCATCAGAGAGCCCATGAAAGAAACCGGCAAAAAGGGCTTCATTGTTCCAACCAACCTCTGCGGCAAGCGTACTGAACTCAATGGCATACTGAGCAACAGATCTAGTACCTTGCTGAATGGACATGAATCGTCTAGCAGCAGAGGAGGAGCGAGCCTGAACATCAAATACCCTTCGAAAGGAGGCCACAAATTCAGGGTAATTTGAAATCACAGGTTTATTAGTCTCCCACAAGGGATTAGTCCAGGCAAGAGCTGTGTCAGAGAGTAACGAGATGAGAAATCCCACCTTAGCTCTGTCAGAGGGAAACGCCTGAGGTAACATCTCAAAGTAAATGCCCACCTGGTTCAAAAACCCTCTGCACTGAATAGGATCACCTCCATATTGCTGAGGTAGAGGTGCAGAACCGGACATGCTCCTGGTAGGACTAGGTGCAGCAGCGGAAACAGGAGCAGCCATAACTTGCGGAACACTTTGGTCCAAATATGCAGTGAGAGTAAGCAGAGATGGCAGGGCTAGTGCAAATTGATCCAAGCGGTGATCCTGTTCATCCATCCTGGAAATGATGGTAGGTAAAGGTAGATTATTAGCACCATCAGGATTCATGGCCCTTGCGTAATGTCAGGGTGCCAGGAATCAGACTGAGACAAGAAGTGCAAAAATAATCACACCTTTATTAATAGCAAACAATAATAAAAAGTCCACAAGTCAAATAACAAGCTAGGAGTCAAAACCAGAGCTGGTAGTCAGACGAGCCAAGTCAGGAGCCAAAGCGAATATTCAGACGAGCCGAGTCAGGAGCCAAAGCGAGTAGTCAGACAAGCCAGAATCAGGAACAAGGAGAACAACAGAGTCAGGAACAAGCCAGGGATCAGGAACCAGGAGGGACGTCAGACAGCCAGGTAATACACAGGAACTCTCACAAACAGATCTGAGACAACGCAAGGGCAAAGCATACTGAACAGAGGCCCTTTAAATAATAATTAATGACATCACAATTCTGAGACTGCAACCTGTCTCACATGGATGATGTACACCAGTCTGGCCATAAAAGGGCATGCAGGAAATGAGCAGCATCACACACTATGCACCAGAGTTAGCAAGAGAGGTGAGTAAAATGGCTGCCAGCAGCACAGGGCAAACAAAGCAGGGAAAAAACCCTGACAGTGTGTAATCCTAATGTATATGCTGGATCCGAGAAATTCAGATACAAGCACAATGTTCTCTTCGATGAGCGATTGGTCTAAACGCCATACCACCAGAACTTACCAGCACTATAGGAAAAACTGAAGTACAACCCTATATGTTTATTTGCAAGAGACATATTTCTCCTGGACTATGAATACTATGTAAAGTGGATAGATTTACCTTTCTGTCTCACACTTGTGCTTATGTTTACTTGGTGATACTTCAATTAAAATGTATATTTAAAAAAAGCAAACAAAAAAAACAATAAATTTACAAAAAATTAAAAAACACATTACAAAAAAAAAGCACTACCAAAAATAAAAAAAAAAACAGTTATGCTTGTCCTAAAACTAAAGTCCCCTTAAAAATAAGCCTACCCCAAAATAAACCCTATACTAACACTAAAACCAAATCTATGAATTGCTGTGAAAAAAGCATTTTGTAGGGCACTGCCCTAAAGTGATTAAGCTCTTTTACAAAAATCCCTAATCTAAAACTAAAGTAACCCCCCAAATAAAAGCCTATCTTAAAAAACGAAATTACAGCTCTTTGACCAATAAAAAAAACCCTATTCTTTAAAAAAACTATCCTATAAAAACTGTTTTAAAAAAAAAACTCTATTCTGAAAAAAGGTTGCCCTGAAAAGGGCATTTGGTTGGGCATTGTCCTAAAGTGAATATATCCCTTTTGCTTATAAAAAAAAGTCATATTCTAAATAAAATTTTAAATTAAAAAACAACAACCCAAGTTTAAAAAAAACCCTATGCTATAAAAAGATTGCCCTGAAAAGTGAATATAGCTCTTTTGCCCATAACAAAAAAAGCCCTATTTAAAAAAAAAATCCTAAATATAAAAAAACTATCCTAAAAAAGATGCCCTAAAAAAGGTTGGGCATTGCCATTAGAAGGGCATATGGCAGGGCAATGCCCTGAAGGTTCAATATAGCTCTTTTGCCTATAACAAAAAAGTCCTGTTCTAAAAAAAATCCTAAATTTAAAAAGATCCTAAATTAAAAAAAAAAGAAGTATCCTAAAAAAAAGGTTGGCTATTGCCCGTAGAAGGGTATTTGTTAGGGCAGTACCCTAAAGTGAACATAGCTATTTAGCCCATAAAAAAACTATTTTCTAAAACAATCCTAAACTAAAAAAATAAAATCCTAAATAATAAAAAAAAAACCTATCCTAAAAAAATATGCTGAGAAGGGCATTGCCCTAAAAAGAGCATTTAGTAGGGCATTGCCCTTTCTCCCAATTAAAACCCCTTTTCTAAAAAAATCCTAATCAAAGAAAAAAACTCAAACCTAACCACCGTCTCACACTGAAGCTTGAATGCAAGGTTCCTCCTTATATAGGTGAGCTTCAGTGTGAGGAGGTGACCGCATCAAGGGGACCTCTGGCAGAAGATAAGAAGAAAAGAAGCATTGGATGGAAGATGGAGGACCGCCGGCATAAAGAAAGGAAAGGAGAACCCCCGGAGCTGATCACGTAGGAGCCGGAATCAAGTTGGGTGAGTAGAAACTTTGGGGTTTAGAGTTTAGGATTTTTTTAGAATAGGGATTTTTATTTTTTTTATTTTTGCCCAAAAGAGCTGAATTTTTTTAGGGCAATGCCCTACAAAATGTCCTTTTTAGGGCAATCTTTTTTTTAGGATAGTGTTTGTTTTAGGATAGTTTTTTTTTTTTGTTTTAGATGAGGATTTTTTTAGAATAGGATTTTTTTTATTATTGGGCAAAAAAACTATTAGACTTTAGGGCAAGGCCCTACCAAATGCCCTTATCAGGACAATGGCCAACAAAATGCCCCTCTCCGGGCATCTTTTTTAGGATCGTTTTTTTTTTTAATTTAACTTTTTTTATTTTAGAATAGGGCTATGTTCAATTTTGGGCACTGTCCTACCAAATGCCCTTCTAACAGTAATGACCAACCAAATGTCCTTTTCAGGGCAATCTTTTTTCAGGATAGGTTTTTTTTAACTAAACTTAGGTTTGTTTTTGTTTTTTTAATTTAGGATTTTATTTAGAATAGGGCTTTTTTATATGCAAAATAGCTATGTTCCCTTTAGGGCATTGCCCTACCAAATGCCCTTCTAAGAGCAATGCCCAACCAAATGCCCTACTCTGTGCAATCTTTTTTTAGGATAGAGGTTGTTTTTTAAACTTATGAACATACAACAAAATGTACAATATGGATTGATACTTTCCCTTTAAATGTTCCAAACCGCAGCCATCCCACAGTCTCTCCAGGAATCTGTGTAAATTGATCGGGTGTGCTAAACGGAGGCGCTGGTTCACTTGTTAGGTAACTTGTGTCCCTCTTTTCCCTTCCTCAGTTTCTAGGTACAAGGAATTCGTGCTGAGATATCAAACAAATACACCAAATTAAGGTGCGTATATACTCACAGTATATATTGCAGAATACCGGCTCCTTCCCAATGCTCAAAAAGACGATTTCACAGGTACTATGATAAAAATATATCTTTATTTTAGCCCAACGCGTTTCAACGGACCCAGCAGTCTTTGTCAAGAGCAATAAAAGTTGTATAAAAGTGCTTTACAAACCAAAGCATGGTTTGTAAAGCACTTTTATAAACTAAGGATATTCTTTATGTGAAGAAGAGACTTGCATTACAATACTAGGTTCAATAAAAATAGCTGATGATTTCTCTTCATGCCTGTGAGTGTTTGAGAATTGGACCTTAATTATTTTCAAAGCTTTCTCCTACATATATCTGTACAGTCTTTAATAAATATATGACATATAGAAAGGTGTGACCTTATTACATTTTCTCTAATATTATTTTTTTATATATTTATTATTTTTATTGGTTTTCACACAAAAAAAAAAAAGGAAGAAAAGAAAAAAAAGCACATTATAGATAAAAATGTGTTATTGTTCCGCCTCACAGGGCTTTCTCTGCATTATAACTGTCAGGGTTCCTTTTAGTCTCCTGTAGGAATCAACAGAAATAGTTCCAAAAAGTTTATAAAAGCTGCAATTGTAGGCTTGTACACCTTTAAGTAATTGTCTTATTTTGTATGTAGCTGGTGATAGACTCTCAACATTCATTGCTTTGAATCTGAGAGAATAAAGAGATCTTTAATATACTTAATGGAGAGTTTAGACACAGACAGCCAGATTACGAGTTTTGAGCGGTATATGGAAATTAACGACCGCAGCATTTTCATCGGTATTTCACTCCCTATAGCTGGTATTACGAGTTTAAAAAAAGCCGGCGTTTGCGGGCGATATGGCAGCGTTGAGCTCCATACCGCACACAAATACCAGCGCTGCTTTGAGCTGCTGTTACATGCTCGTGCACGATTTCCCCAATAGACAACAATGGGAAGAGCCGGCTAAAAAAAAGCCTAACACCTGCAATCACGGAACGTAAAGCTCCGTAAAGGCTGCCCCATTGATGTCTGTGGGGAATTTTGTGTTAATGTTTAAACCTAACACCCTAACATAAACCCAGAGTCTAAACACCCCTAATCTGCTGCCCCCTACATCGCCGACACCTACATACACGTATTAACCCCTAATCTGCTGCCCCCAATGTCGCCGCCACCTACATAAATCTATTAACCCCTAATCTGCTGCCCCCAAAATCGCCGCCGTTACTACACTTATTAACCCCTAATCTGCTGCCCCCAATGTCGCCGCCACCTACATAAATTTATTAACCCCTAATCTGCTGCCCCCAAAATCGCTGCCACCTTACTACACTTATTAACCCCTAATCTGCTGCCCCCAATGTCGCCGCCACTATACTAAAGTTATTAACCCCTAAACTTAACCCTAAGACTAACCCTAACGTAACCCTAACACCCACTAACTTTAACATAATTAAAATTATTCAAAATCAAAATATCAATTAATACCTAAATAATTCCTATTTAAAACTAAATAAATACTTACCTGTAAAATAAAACCTAAGCTAGCTACAATATAACTAATAGTTATATTGTAGCTAGCTTAGGTTTTATTTGTATTTCACAGGTAAGTTTGTATTTATTTTAACTAGGCAGATTAGTTATTAAATAGTTATTAACTATTTACTAACTACCTAGTTAAAATAAATACAAATTTACCTGTAAAATAAAACCTAACCTGTCTTACAGTAAAACCTAACATTACACGAAAATTAAATAAATTACATTAATCAAATACAATTAACTAAATTACAAAAAGAATAAACACTAAATTACACAAAATAAAAAAGAAATTATCAAATATTTAAACTAATTACTCCTAATCTAATAGCCCTATCAAAATAAAAAAAATAATAATAATAAAACCCCTAGCCTAAACTAAACTGCCAATAGCCCTTAAAAGGGCCTTTTGCGGGGCATTGCCCCAAAGAAATCAGCTCTTTTACCTGGCAAATAAAAATACAAATATCCCCCCCAACAGTAAAACCCACCACCCACACAACCAACCCCCCCAAATAAAATTCTATCTAAAAAACCTAAGCTACCCATTGCCCTGAAAAGGACATTTGGATGGGCATTGCCCTTAAAAGGGCATTCAGCACTTTTACATTGCCCAAACCCTAAGCTAAAAATAAAACCCACTCAATAAACCCTTAATAAAACCTAACACTAACCCCCAAATATCCACTTACAGTTTTGGAAGACCGGACATCCATCCTCATCCAGCCGGCGAAGTCTTCATCCACGCGGCAAGACGTCCTCAACGAAGCCGGGAGAAGTCTTCATCCAAGCTGCAAGAAGTCATCATCCAGGTGGGCAGAAGTCTTCATCCAGATGGCATCTTCTATCTTCATCCTTCCAACACGGAGCGGGTCTATCTTCAAGACATCCGGTGCGGAGCATCCTCTTTATACAGTCCCAGCCGTACACCGAAGGTTCCCTTTAAGGGACGTCATCCAAGATGGTATCCCTTGAATTCCGATTGGCTTATATAATTCTATCAGCCAATAGGAATTAAAGGGTAAAAATCCTATTGGCGGATGCAATCATCCGCGCCGGAAGGATGAAGATAGAAGATGCCGTCTGGATGAAGACTTCTGCCCACTTGGATGATGACTTCTTGCCGCTTGGATAAAGACTTATCCTGGCTTCGTTGAGGACTTCTTGCCGCTTGGATGAAGACTTCTCCTGGCTTCGTTGAGGACTTCTTGCTGTGTGAATGAGGACTTCGGACATGATACGATACAAGGCTCCTTTATCTTTATTTATAAGGGGGGGAGGGACAAAAAAAACCAATACATCATAAAACATAATATCCCTTAAACCCATTTTCCCAGAGGGACCGTGTTGATGATATTACAGAAGGCATATTCTATCATTTTTTGTCCTATAATATTTTTTTTGCTACCAGAAATTCCTCAGCCTCAAAAAAGAAAGCTTGGGCATCCAGTGTAACTTTCAATTTAGCCAGATAAACTACTGTGGCTTGTATCCCTAGATTGATAAGTTTAGTGCATAGTTTCATATGAGAAGTCCTGGAATACATTTTTTTATACATCTTCTAAAAGTAAAGGTTAATTTTTTCTATAGTGCTGCATCAGGGTGACCGTATCCTGAAAGTTCTGAGGTTTGCTTTGAGTGCGAGCAAGGGAGACAGGGTGAAAAGTGAAAAGTGAAGGAGAAGGAGTGAGGGGGAAAACAAAAAACATGTGATTATAAGACCAGATATGGGTCTATATGATATCAGCTGGAAAACACAAGAATTTTAAACCAAAAACTAGACTCAGCTTGATGATTGCTGACCTAAATGTATTAAATTCATTTAAGTGTATACAGTATATCCTTTTATATACCTTAATCTTTATAGTATACATGTTAAGTCATACCTGTTTGAACCAGAAGTATTAAATCATTTTAGCCTTTACAAGTATTTACTGAGTAATATCTAAAATAAGTTTACCAGGGAATTATTCTCCAGATACATCAGATATGTGACCCTCAGAAAAATAAAAAACTTAAGCACAGATCACATAAAATTATTAGAACCAGAATTCCAGAGAATAAATTATTTCTTTTTTGTTGTGTTTTTCTGCACATGGAAAGATTTATCACTCACAGTAAACCGCACTCTCCCATCATGCCTGTCAAACCTAGAGATAAACAAAATGTGTATCTGAAACATGTCTTGATATAATGAATGAACAGTTAATCTCTAAAAAAGAACTTCAACCCTTAGTCAGTCAGCTCTCAGATATATTTTTACCCCAATTTGAGCTAGTAAGGACACACATTTCTAGTCTAACTACAGAAATTAGACAATTTGCTTATAGATTAAATGAAATTGAAGATAGAGTCTCTGAAACAGAAGACAAACTAAATGTCCAAGACCAGATCTTAAGCTCTCAGGAAAAAAATATTAAAGCATTACAAGCTAGATTAGACGATCTAGAGGACCGATCTAGACGTAACAATTTAAAAATAATCGGCCTCCCAGAAAATAAAGAATTCTTAGACCTATTTAACTTTGCTACTGTAACTTTACCCCAAGCTCTTGGAGCCCAACAAGAAACCTTACCCTTAGCTGTGGAAAGGGCACACAGGATGGGTAGCGTAAGGGCATCTACTTCAGGTTCTAAATCACATAGACCAATTATGGTCAAATACTTGAATTATCAAGATAAAATGAATCTGTTAAGGCTATATAGGAACAAAGTTAATTTATATATAGGAGAGTATAAAATACTACTTTTTCAAGATTTCTCTTCCGAAACCTCACAAAAGAGGAAGGAAATGGCACCATACTGCACAAAGTTAATTAACAATGGAGTTAAAGCCAGGCTCATATACCCTGCAAAAATTACTATTGAAGAGGAAGATTCTATTATTATCTTATCTAAGCCTCAAGAAGCTAAAGATTATTTCAGGCAAAAAAATATCTCATTTACATAATATTAACTCTGATGTGTTAGGATTAGGATACTATTTGTCAGACTCCTTAGTATGGACCTCAGCATGATCAGATTTCACCAGTTAACCTGTTTTCTGGTCGTATTGTTTTTATTGACTCTGTTTACTATTTCTTTTTTTTAAGGTATTTTGTTTTATCCTGCTTTGTTTGTTCTTGTTTTTTGTGTGTTTTGTTTCGTGTTAAGCTATTTTATTTTTGTTATTACACTGGCTGCTCCCTCCTGACTCTCTCATCCTCACCCATATGAAAGGCAGGGAATTGATATAGAAATTATAAACACATTATTTTTAAATGAAAAATTCTATTAAATATCTTTCTTGGAATGTAGAGGGAATTACATTGCCAATCAAAAGAAAGATGATAATAAAGCAGTTGGGCAAACATAACCTGGATATATCAAATTAAAGAGTAAATAGGTTGGAGAGGTATTCGCCTCCTCATGTTCCCATAGGAAAAGAGGTGATTTTGCTTAATAAAAATCTTACTTATAAGGTCATAAATACTGAATTAGATCTGGACGATATATGGTTGACCTTAGAAATAGAAATGCAGGGTAAAAAAATTCTTTTTTGCAACATATATGGACCTAATAAAGTAGAACCAAAATTTTGGCACAAAATTACTATTCTTCTGTCCAAATATATTGGCCAGAATTTAATTTTCTCAGGTGATTTTAATCTAACTCCAATTCCTGCGGTAGATAGAACTGGAAAAAATAATATGGCTCAACTAACTCAAAAAGCTAATGGCTAGATTACGAGTTTTGCGGTATGAGTAAAAAAGCAGCATTAAGGCTCATAATGCTGCTTTTCACTACCGCTGTTATTACGAGTCTTGTAGGTACAGCTGTCCCGCACACTTTTTTGGCCGTACCGCAAATTAACTTACGCAATTTTCGGAAAGTCTTTTTTCAATGGGACTTCCATAGTGCCGGTATTACAAGCTTTTTTTTTAGGTACAGCCTATCCCGCAAGATTCGTAACGCATTCTAAAGTCAGAAGTTACGAGTTTTACACTACAAAGCTGTAGCATAAAACTCATAACTAAAGTGCTAAAAAGTACACTAACACCCATAAACTACCTATTAACCCCTAAACCGAGGCCCTCCCGCATCGCAAACACTAAAATAAAATTATTAACCCCTAATCTGCCACTCCAGACATCGCCGCCACTATAATAAACATATTAACCCCTAAACCGTTGCACTCCCGCATCGCAAACACTATTAAAATATTATTAACCCCTAATCTGCCGTCCCTAACATCGCCGCCACCTACCTACATTTATTAACGCCTAATCTGCCGCCCCAATGTCGCCGCCAATATATTAAATTTATTAACCCCTAAACCTAAGTCTAACCCTAAACCTAACACCCCCTAACTTAAATATAATTAAAATAAATCTAACTAAAAATTATCTAAATAATTCCTATTTAAAACTAAATACTTACCTATAAAATAAACCCTAAGCTAGCTACAATATAACTAAAAGTTACATTGTAGCTAGCTTAGGGTTTATTTTTATTTTACAGGCAAGTTTATATTTATTTTAACTAGGTAGAATAGTTACTAAATAGTTATTAACTATTTAATAACTACCTAGCTAAAATAAAGACAAATTTACCTGTAAAATAAAACCTAACCTTAGTTACACTAACACCTAACCTTACAGTACAATTAAATAAATTACCTAAATTAAATACAATTAACAAAATTAAATACAAATATCTAAATTACAAAAAAAACACTAAATTACAAAAATAAAAAACAAATTACAAGATATTTAAACTAATTACACCTAATCTAATAGCCCTATCAAAATAAAAAATCCCCCCCAAAATAAAAAAGCCTAAACTAAACTACCAATAACCCTTAAAAGGGCCTTTTGCAGGGCATTGCCCCAAAGAAATCAGCTCTTTTACCTGTAAAAAAAATGCAAACACCCCCCCAACAATAAAACCCACCATCCACACAACCAACCCCCCAAATGAAACCCTAATCTAAAAAAACCTAAGCTCCCCATTGCCCTGAAAAGGGCATTTGTATGGGCATTGCCCTTAGAAGGGCATTTAGCTCTATTGCAGCCCAAAGCCCTAACCTAAAAATAAAACCCACCCAATAAACCCTTAAAAAAAACTAAAATTAACCCCTGAAGATCCACTTACAGTTTTGAAGAGCCGACTTCCATCCTCAACGAATCTGGGAGAAGTCCTCAACGAAGCAGCAAGAAGTCCTCAACGAAGCCGGGAGAAGTCTTCATCAAAGCCGGGAGAAGTGGTCCTCCAGACGGGCAGAAGTCTTCATCCAGACGGCATCTTCTATCTTCATCCATCCGGAGTGGAGCGGGTCCATTTTCAAGACATCCGGCACAGAGCATCCTCTTCTGACGACGACTACCCGACGAATGAAAGTTCCTTTAAGTGACGTCAATCAAGATGGCGTCCCTTAGATTCCGATTGGCTGATAGAAAATCAGCCAATCGGAATTAAGGTTAAAAAAATCCTATTGGCTGATGCAATCAGCCAATAGGATTGAACTTCAATCCTATTGGCTGATCCAATCAGCCAATAGGATTGAGCTCGCATTCTATTGGCTGATTGGAAAAGCCAATAGAATGCCAGCTCAATCCAATTGTCTGATTGGATCAGCCAATAGGATTGAAGTTCAATCCTATTGGATGATTGCATCAGCCAATAGGATTTTTTCAACCTTAATTCCGATTGGCGGATTCTTCTTCCGGATTCGTTGCCGTCTGGATGAAGACTTCTGCCCGTCTGGAGGACCACTTCTCCCGGTTTGGATGAAGACTTCTCCCGGCTTTGTTGAGGACTTCTTGCTGCTTCGTTGAGGACTTCTTCCGGATTCATTGAGGATGGAAATCGGCTCTTCATCGCCGACACCTACATTATACTTATTAAACCCTAATCTGCCGCTCCGGACATCGCTGCCACTATAATAAACATATTAACCCAAAACCGCCGCACTCCCGCATTCCAAACACTATTAAAATATTATTAACCCCTAATCTTCCGTCCCTAACATCGCCGCCACCTACCTACATTTATTAACCCCAAATCTGCCGCCCCCAACGTTGCAGCCACTATATTAAATGTATTAACCCCTAAACCTAAGTCTAACCCTAACCCTAACACCCTCTAACTTAAATATATTTAAAATAAATCTAACAAAAAATTCCTATCATTAACTAAATAATTCCTATTTAAAACTAAATACTTACCTATAAAATAAACCCTAAGCTAGCTACACTATAACTAATAGTTACATTGCAGCTAGCTTAGGGTTTATTTTTATTTTACAGGCAAGTTTGTATTTATTTTAACTAGGTAGAATAGTTACTAAATAGTTATTAACTATTTAATAACTACCTAGCTAAAATAAAGACCAATTTACCTGTAAAATAAAACCTAACCTTAGTTACACTAACACCTAACCTTACAGTACAATTAAATAAATTACCTAAATAAATACAATTAACAAAATTAAATACAAATACTTAAATTACAAAAAAAAAAAAACACTAAATTACAAAAAATAAAAAAACAAATTACAAGATATTTAAACTAATTACACCTAATCTAATAGCCCTATCAAAATAAAAAAAGCCCCCCTAAAATAAAAAAACCCTAGCCTAAACTAAACTACCAATAGCCCTTAAAAGGGCCTTTTACGGGGCATTGCCCCAAAGAAATCAGCTCTTTTACCTGTAAAAAAATACAAACCCCCCAACAGTAAAACCCACCACCCACACAACCAGCCCCCCAAATAAAACCCTAATCTAAAAAAACCTAAAAATAAAACCCACCCAATAAACCCTTAAAAAAACCTAACACTAACCCCTGAAGATCCACTTACAGTTTTGAAGAGCCGACATCCATCCTCAACGAATCCGGAAGAAGTCCTCAACAAAGCGGCAAGAAGTCCTCAACGAAGCCGGGAGAAGTCTTCATCCAAACCGGGAGAAGTTGTCCTCCAGATGGACAGAAGTCTTCATCCAGACGGCAACGAATCCGGAAGAAGAATCAGCCAATCGGAATTAAACCCACCCAATAAACCCTTAAAAAAACCTAACACTAACCCCTGAAGATCCACTTACAGTTTTGAAGAGCCGACATCCATCCTCAACGAATCCGGAAGAAGTCCTCAACAAAGCGGCAAGAAGTCCTCAACGAAGCCGGGAGAAGTCTTCATCCAAACCGGGAGAAGTGGTCCTCCAGATGGACAGAAGTCTTCATCCAGACGGCAACGAATCCGGAAGAAGAATCAGCCAATCGGAATTAAGGTTGAAAAGAATCCTATTGGCTGATGCAATCATCCAATAGGATTGAACTTCAATCCTATTGGCTGATCCAATCAGACAATTGGATTGAGCTGGCATTCTATTGGCTCTTCCAATCAGCCAATAGAATGCGAGCTCAATCCTATTGATTGATTGGATCAGCCAATAGGATTGAAGTTCAATCCTATTGGCTGATTGCATCAGCCAATAGGATTTTTTTAACCTTAATTCCGATTGGCTGATAGAATTCTATCAGCCAATCGGAATCTAAGGGACGCCATCTTGGATGACGTCACTTAATGGAACTTTCATTCGTCGGGTATCCGTCATCAGAAGAGGATGATCCGCGCCAGATGTCTTGAAGATGGACCCGCTCCACTCCGGATGGATGAAGATAGAAGATGCCGTCTGGATGAAGACTTCTGCCCGTCTGCAGGACCACTTCTCCCGGCTTTGATGTAGACTTCTCCCGGCTTCGTTGAGGACTTCTTGCTGCTTCATTGAGGACTTCTCCCGGATTCGTTGAGGATGGAAGTCGGCTTTTCAAAACTGTAAGTGGATCTTCAGGGGTTAGTGTAAAAATTTTTTAAGGGTTTATTGGGTGGGTTTTATTTTTAGGTTTTTTTAGATTAGGGTTTTATTTGGAGGGTTGGTTGTGTGGGTGGTGGGTTTTACTGTTGGGGGGGTTTGTATTTTTTTTTACAGGTAAAAGAGCTGATTTCTTTGGGGCAATGCCTCGTAAAATGCCCTTTTAAGGGCTATTGGTAGTTTAGTTTAGGCTAGGATTTTTTTATTTTGGGGGGGCTTTTTTATTTTGATAGGGCTATTAGATTAGGTGTAATTTGTTAAATATCTTGTAATTAGTTTTTTTATTTTTTGTAATTTAGTGGGGGGTTTTTGTAATTTAAGTATTTGTATTTAATTTTGCTAATTGTATTTATTTAGGTAATTTATTTAATTGTACTGTAAGGTTAGATGTTAGTGTAACTAAGGTTAGGTTTTATTTTACAGGTAAATTTGTCTTTATTTTAGCTAGGTAGTTATTAAATAGTTAATAACTATTTAGTAACTATTCTACCTAGTTAAAATAAATACAAACTTGCCTGTAAAATAAAAATAAACCCTAAGCTAGCTGCAATGTAACTATTAGTTATAATGTAGCTAGCTTAGGGTTTATTTTATAGGTAAGTATTTAGTTAAATGATATCCACAGTGAGTAAAGTGTATTTGCACTCGATAATTAAAATATTTTTGATGCAACCACTTGTAATACTAGGGTATACCTCTGTGTGTCATATTCACTGTAACCTATAAGATGGTATATCATTATTAGAGAGTGCTTATGGTATATTGTGATATACCATGTACTTATTAAAATTCCGTAACTCGATATGCTACCCTTATTGTTTTGTAGCTTGTAAATATAACAGATGGTATTTGTACTCAGTGATTAACTTATTGAAGTTACACCAAAACTATGGCCACTAGATATTAGTCACAATGATATCTACAGTGAGTAAAGTTTATTTTGACTAGATGTTTAATTTGCTGATAATACAACCACTTCTAATATTAGTATATACCTCTGTGTATTATATCAAATAAAACATATAGGATGCTACCCTTTTAGTTGTGTAACTTATAAATATTGCTGATGGTATTTACGCTAAGTAAATAGCTTTATACTGATTAGAGTTACCCCAAAAAAACTGCACCCACTAGGTGTTTAGTTAAATGATATCCACAGTGAGTAAAGTGTATTTGCACTCGATAATTAAAATATTTTTGATGCGACCACTTGTAATACTAGGGTATACCTCTGTGTGTCATATTCACTGTAACCTATAAGATGGTATATCATTATTAGAGTATAGTCTAATGGTTGTCAAGGGTAGATTAAAGTAGTTCTACAAAATATTTTACTGTAGTTATTACACCCAGTTCTGAAGACACTGTTGTTTGATCAACCAAGCTCCTGGTTTTAATATTGATCAACCAATCTTTGGGTTTGTTATTAATATATAAATCACTTTAAGCGTTATATTGAAACCAGTGCTTTAAGCTGTAAGCACTGGAATACTATATCAAGTTGCTAATAGTTTGGTGATTAAGTAAAGCAACAAAGTTTGTCTCATCACCACTAATTTGGAATTCTAAACCAAATTGACTCAATTATAATGAGTAAGGTTGCCACTATGTAAAGTTATAAAGGTCCGTATATCTTATTACCCATGTACCGAAATAGCAACACTGTGTATAGTTAGACTCAATTGAAACGGTACTGATATTGCTATAATCTTTTAGCTATATCTTTGATAATAGTTAGATGTCTATTTAGTTCTCTCCAGTTCAAAAAATTACTTTGTTCCACTGTCCCTATATATATTAAGTATAGTAATTCATCTTAGCTTATAAAATAACTGTGGCTATAAATGTCCACATTAACTGTTAATCAGCTTGACAAATTAAATCACTGTTATCCAAATTATGAATTTAAGTTTCTGCTATATTAAAACCACATATAAACGGAGCCCATCAACTCCCAACCTCCCCTGACATGTTTCGCCGACAAACTCGGCTTTCTCAAAGGGTTTACCGAGGTTACGGTCTGGCGGGTATTTGTGCCCAGTGACTCCGCCTAATTCTGATGATTAACCAATCGGCTGTTCTGGGTGTGAATGTTTTGCTGGTGACATACCAGCAAGTCTCCTCCAATCCTAATCGGTGGGTGTAAATATTATGCTGCTAACATTACAGCTGACTTTATGCCTCTGACAAGTGTGATGTTTACTTAGCAACGGCTTGTCAAGCCAGATCGCCGTGTATACTATAAGATATTAAATCAGTTATCCTCCAAGTTTAACAAATGGGTATGCATAATGTGCTAATCACATTCCGGCTGACTTTATAAATCTGACAAGTGTGGTATTTTACTGGCAACGGCATGTCATGCTCTATCGCCGTATATACTTTGCATTATTTAGTGAGTTCTCCTGCAATCCTAACAGGTAGGTATGAATATTATGCTGGCAGCATTCCAGCTGACTTTGAGAATCTAACAAGTATGATGTTGTGCTAACACTTGCAAGTCATGGCCGATCGCCGTTTGTACTCTTCAATATTGAATATCCTAATGTTATAATACACACTTTTGCTCTGCCATAGTCCACTAGATAATTGTGTTATAGGAGTCTTAGTGTAATATTGTGCCGCAAGTTAATTCCTTAAATTTATTGTGTGTAAATAATACCCCAAGGGGAGGTAATCCTAAAATATTTCATGTATTGGTTTTCAATATATGCTGTTTAATTAGTTCTAGGTTATCTCATAATAGCGAGATTAAAATGTAATAGATAACAGCATATAAATTTAACTCCCTAGGGTGTTATAACACCAATGTTACCAATGGCCAATACAGATTAAATAATACATATTATCTTATTGATGGTGCTATAACTAAGTAATAGATGAGAGCAGTACAATAGAGCCTCATGATGTCTGATAATTACTTTATGTAATAAATATTAAATATTACATCTGGGCAATATATTTATACCTTATGAGCATACTTTATAAGGATGAATGCCCCATTTTGTTAAAGTTCAACTACTAACCATTAATAACATAGATTATTTGTGAAATGAAAAAAAAGAAAAAAAATTTTTTTTTGTTATGAATAATTTCTGTGCTACAATCATAAGGGATTTAATATATACATGAATCCTATGTGTGGTGTTCAATTAATTTGTGATAAGTACTTAATGATATAAGGTGTCTGTATGTGTAAATATACAATTTAATTGAAACATAAAAAATTGGATAGTGATAAAAATTAATTGTGCAATATAATGTAATAATTTATTAAACATATTACTAAAAATTTTTTAAAAAGAATATTACTAAAAAATTAATTAATAAAAGAAGCTACCAAGATGTGTGAGTTGATGTGAAATTCTACAGAAAAAAAGTACAAGTGCAAAGAGTGCTAAGGTTCATAACTCTATGTTAGTATCAATAACATCGCTACTGGTCACAAAAAATTGGTTCGTATAAATATTCTGCTGCCTTTTGGCTATGAATTTGGATAGCCACTATGTGGCCTTATCTTAGTCTCGACAGATTAGGAATTACTAAGACTAAGTTTTCACGTGGACATTTGGTAATCATTTTTATACTTATGTAGTGATATTACAGATACACAAAGTAATTATTGTGTTCATTAAGACCTTGAGGTTGGACTGAGTTCATTAGAAAAATCCATCTACTTTCTTGTTCCAATAATCTAGTCGTTAAATCTCCACCTCGTATTCCAAGACTGATCTTTTGAATTCCTGCACAAGTTAGTTTACTGACATTGCTTTGATGTTTTTTCAAAAAATGATATGCTACAGAGGTGATACTTTTCTTGTTTTGCAGATCTTTAGCGGCATTTTTAATATTTCGAATATGTTCTTGTAGGCGTGTATTCAACCTTCGTTTTGTCATACCAATGTAAATTTTTGGGCAATCACATTTGATCATATATACCACCCCTGTTGAATTGCAGCTTATATATGTTCTAATATTGTGTGTTTTGCCGAACCTGTCTTGTATTTTCTGAGTTTTGTGTATATATTTACAACTTGAACAAGTGCCGCAAGGGTAAGAGTCCTGAATTCTTCTTTTTCTGTTCTTTGTTCGCTGGTCATTGAAATGACTAGGGCTTATCATATCTTTTAAATTTTTACTCCTTCTGTAGCATACATCTACTTTATCACCCAGTAGTTGTTTTAATGTCGAATCAGATTGAAGTATTTGCCAGTGTTTGTTGATTACATCGATTACTTTGTGACTGTTAGATTTATAAGTCAGAATAAGTCTTGTTTTACCATCAGAGTTTTTATGTTTAGGTTTCAAGAGATCTTTTCTTGTGGTTTTCCATGCTCGTTTCTTTGCTCGTTTAATTGATGTAGTACTGTATCCTCGTTTTTTCAATCTTGTTTCCAATTCTTGGGCTCTATTCTTAAATAGATTATCTTCAGAACAATTTTGTTTTGTTCTTAGGAATTCCCCAATGGGAAGTGATTTGATAGTGCTTTAGCGCATGTGCACTTGTGCTGTATAGTAACGTATTTGTTGCAGTGGATTTTCTATACAAATCAGTTCCTACTTGTCCATTTGGTTTTTTTAAAAATCAGTAGATCAAGGAATGGAACTTCTCTTTGGCTGGTATGGTAGGTCAATTTTATATTTAATTCATTGTTATTGAGTATTGACAGGAATTCATCAAGTTTTGCTTTGGGGCCCTCCCAAATGAATATGATGTCGTCAATATATCTCAACCACATTGGAATCGGTTGAGAATATTCATCATGGTTGTCAGTAAATACTACTGTTTGCTCCCACCAACCTAGGAAAATATTTGCATAGGTTGGTGCGCACGCTGTCCCCATTGCTGTCCCTCGAATTTGTAAATAGTATCTGTTGTTAAATACAATTTTTTTTATTTTTAATACAAATTCGAGTAAGGTCAGTATGAATTCATTATGATTCTGATTTTCTTCAGAAGACATATCTAAATAGTATTTTACTGCTTGTAGACCCAGTGTATGGCTGATGCTTGTATATAGGGCCTCAACGTCCGCTGTAACCAACCAAGTATCATCTTTTAGCCACATGTCTTCAAGAATTTGGAGAGCCTCCATTGTGGCTTTAATATAGGATGGTATCTGGGTTAAAAATTCCCGTAGTCTTGAATCTACATATTTGCTGGCTTTTTCTGTCAGATTGTCTATACCTGACACAATGGGGCGTCCTGGAGGGTGTTGTCGATTTTTGTGGTATACAATAAAATGTAGAGATCTTAGGTTTGGTCACTGTGAGGATTTTTTTCTCTTTAGCTGTGATGGTTCCACTCAATCTGGCATTCATTATTATGTTTTGGTATCTGTCAAGAAAATCCTCTAAGGGACATGACCATAATTTCTTGTAGCATGAAGAGTCTTTTAGTTGTCTCTCAACTTCTTGTAGATACATATTGTTCGGCCATATCACTATATTACCGCCTTTGTCAGCCTGGCGTATAACAACATCATCCCAGTCCCTGATCTCTGCCAAGGCTTGCTTCCCTTTGTTACTTAAATTTGAAGCTAGAGGGTTCACTGATAGTTTTGCTATTTCAGCACAAACCACTTCATTAAATATTTGAATACATGGAGCATTAGAAGCTTTCGGTATATAATTAGATTTATATTTAAGATTATTGCGCCAATTAGATGATATAGAAAGGTCATTTTCAGATAAAAGATCTTCTAGGTCCTGTAAACTATTTATGTCCTCACTTGACATGTTAGCGAGAGTTATGTCAGATGTAGAATTTTCTGTTGTATTATACTGCTTTTTCAAAAGCAATTTTCTTAAAAATAAATGTACATCCTTGATAACTTCGAATTTATCCAGGTTCATACTAGGACAGAAAGAAAGGCCCTTAGAAAGTACATTTGTATGCTCTTGTGATAGGATTTTTGTTGATAAATTAATGATTTTTAAGTTTTCATCCTCATTTTTGAGAATGGACTCGGGGCACGTTTGTAAGGTTTTGCTGCCTGATTCCTCTCCTTGTTGTTTCTGGCGCGTGATACTCTTTTGTTTCCCCCTCCCACCTCTTCTGGTGGGTCTGAATTTAAATTGTCCCCGTCTAAAAAATCCTTTCTTTTGCGGGTATTTGATGATATAGGGCTTTTCGTTGGTTTTGAGGAGCAAGATGGTTCTTCATTTGCTGAATCCGAGTCTTCTATCTCTGTATCCGAAATATCACTTTCTATAACCTGTACTCTGTTTGAGGTATTTTTAGTGTTATGAGAGGTAAATCTCTTCTTTCATTTATAGACCCTTTTGTTCTGGTAGTCTTCTAGATCTCTCTTAAATTTTCCTGTTTTAGTTTGTTTTATCTCTGATTCATATTTATCCAGTTCATGTTGATATTTTTTATAGGCTGATTCAAAATCTTTTAAATTCTCAAATACTTTCAATTGCTCATTCTGAGTAGTTATTATTTCTTCAAGCCTGTCATATTCGGATTTGTCGTGTTTTATGAGAATGTTCATTAGTTTGTTTGAACATTCAGAAAGGGCTTCTTCCCATTCTATGCCTAAATCTGGATTTCTGAATTCTAATGCAGGAAAAAGTTGTATTCTGAGACCTCGAGGAATTCGTTTTTTCTCCAGATATTTCTCAAAGAAATGATGGTTCCACCACACTTTGTCTTGCTTATATAAGTTCTTATGTAGTTCTTTTAGTACTTGGTCTAATGTGTCAGAATTTACTTCATTAGTATCTGATGGAGATTCACTAAATACCTCCTGTAGATCAGTTAATCTTTTTTTCTGTCTCACAGCTCTGTCTAATTCCAGTTTGGTCGACATTTTACTGGGAAATATTTCCAGTTCAGTGTGCTCTTATGGAAAAGCCTGCAAAATAGGCTAGTTTTATAGCTTCAACAAAAGGGGCCCACAGGCACTACTGAGGATAAGAAAGGGAATATCGTATTGAGAATTACAACTTGAGAGGGGAATGAATTATATTCCCTCGCAATAAGTAACTAATGATATAGTGATATGGTGCTATGTACATTAACTGAACTAGTAAAACATATTGGAGGTATGACCTCCAAAAAAAGTACATATAGGTAGCACTCAAATTCCCTTTATTAATGGTATCGACAGAGATGTGAGTGGCGGATACACTAGGTTATTTAAAATATAACTTTTATTGGGACTTTTAAAATAATGGAAAGACAAAACAATTAAAATTACAGAAACTTGGATCCATTTATTTAGGGACAGGGATAACAATATCACTGGAGGTGAGGTTGGCTAAATAAAGATATACTTATATACAGGATTGGTAGCTCTGGTTTGTCCAATTGTTGGTAAAAAGATCTATAATAGTGCTAATACAGGTATAGTCCACTAATTTAAGTTGTGAATAGTTATACACACTGTTTTATTTCCACAAGTTGAAAGTGCTTATGGTATATTGTGATATACCATGTACTTATTAAAATTCAGTAACTCGATATGCTACCCTTATTGTTTTGTAGCTTGTAAATATAACAGATGGTATTTGTACTCAGTGATTAACTTATTGAAGTTACACCAAAACTATGGCCACTAGATATTAGTCACAATGATATCTACAGTGAGTAAAGTTTATTTTGACTAGCTGTTTAATTTGCTGATAATACAACCACTTCTAATATTAGTATATACCTCTGTGTGTTATATCAAATATAACATATAGGATGCTATCCTTTTAGTTGTGTAACTTATAAATATGGCTGATGGGTATTTACGCTAAGTAAATAGCTTTATACTGATTAGAGTTACCCCAAAAAAACTGCACCCACTAGGTGTTTAGTTAAAATGATATCCACAGTGAGTAAAGTGTATTTGCACTCGATAATTAAAATATTTTTGATGCAACCACTTGTAATACTAGGGTATACCTCTGTGTGTCATATTCACTGTAACCTATAAGATGGTATATCATTATTAGAGTATAGTCTAATGGTTGTCAAGGGTAGATTAAAGTAGTTCTACAAAATATTTTACTGTAGTTATTACACCCAGTTCTGAAGACACTGTTGTTTGATCAATCAAGCTCCTGGTTTTAATATTGATCAACCAATCTTTGGGTTTGTTATTAATATATAAATCACTTTAAGCGTTATATTGAAACCAGTGCTTTAAGCTGTAAGCACTGGAATACTATATCAAGTTGCTAATAGTTTGGTGATTAAGTAAAGCAACAAAGTTTGTCTCATCACCACTAATTTGGAATTCTAAACCAAATTGACTCAATTATAATGAGTAAGGTTGCCACTATGTAAAGTTATAAAGGTCCGTATATCTTATTACCCATGTACCGAAATAGCAACACTGTGTATAGTTAGACTCAATTGAAACGGTACCGATATTGCTATAATCTTTTAGCTATATCTTTGATAATAGTTAGATGTCTATTTAGTTCTCTCCAGTTCAAAAAATTACTTTGTTCCACTGTCCCTATATATATTAAGTATAGTAATTCATCTTAGCTTATAAAATAACTGTGGCTATAAATGTCCACATTAACTGTTAATCAGCTTGACAAATTAAATCACTGTTATCCAAATTATGAATTTAAGTTTCTGCTATATTAAAACCACATATAAACGGAGCCCATCAACTCCCAACCTCCCCTGACATGTTTCGCCGACAAACTCGGCTTTCTCAAAGGGTTTACCGAGGTTACGGTCTGGCGGGTATTTGTGCCCAGTGACTCCGCCTAATTCTGATGATTAACCAATCGGCTGTTCTGGGTGTGAATGTTTTGCTGGTGACATACCAGCAAGTCTCCTCCAATCCTAATCGGTGGGTGTAAATATTATGCTGCTAACATTACAGCTGACTTTATGCCTCTGACAAGTGTGATGTTTACTTAGCAACGGCTTGTCAAGCCAGATCGCCGTGTATACTATAAGATATTAAATCAGTTATCCTCCAAGTTTAACAAATGGGTATGCATAATGTGCTAATCACATTCCGGCTGACTTTATAAATCTGACAAGTGTGGTATTTTACTGGCAACGGCATGTCATGCTCTATCGCCGTATATACTTTGCATTATTTAGTGAGTTCTCCTGCAATCCTAACAGGTAGGTATGAATATTATGCTGGCAGCATTCCAGCTGACTTTGAGAATCTAACAAGTATGATGTTGTGCTAACACTTGCAAGTCATGGCCGATCGCCGTTTGTACTCTTCAATATTGAATATCCTAATGTTATAATACACACTTTTGCTCTGCCATAGTCCACTAGATAATTGTGTTATAGGAGTCTTAGTGTAATATTGTGCCGCAAGTTAATTCCTTAAATTTATTGTGTGTAAATAATACCCCAAGGGGAGGTAATCCTAAAATATTTCATGTATTGGTTTTCAATATATGCTGTTTAGTTAGTTCTAGGTTATCTCATAATAGCGAGATTAAAATGTAATAGATAACAGCATATAAATTTAACTCCCTAGGGTGTTATAACACCAATGTTACCAATGGCCAATACAGATTAAATAATACATATTATCTTATTGATGGTGCTATAACTAAGTAATAGATGAGAGCAGTACAATAGAGCCTCATGATGTCTGATAATTACTTTATGTAATAAATATTAAATATTACATCTGGGCAATATATTTATACCTTATGAGCATACTTTATAAGGATGAATGCCCCATTTTGTTAAAGTTCAACTACTAACCATTAATAACATAGATTATTTGTGAAATGAAAAAAAAGAAAAAAAAAATTTTTTTGTTATGAATAATTTCTGTGCTACAATCATAAGGGATTTAATATATACATGAATCCTATGTGTGGTGTTCAATTAATTTGTGATAAGTACTTAATGATATAAGGTGTCTGTATGTGTAAATATACAATTTAATTGAAACATAAAAAATTGTATAGTGATAAAAATTAATTGTGCAATATAATGTAATAATTTATTAAACATATTACTAAAATTTTTTTAAAAAGAATATTACTAAAAAATTAATTAATAAAAGAAGCTACCAAGATGTGTGAGTTGATGTGAAATTCTACAGAAAAAAAGTACAAGTGCAAAGAGTGCTAAGGTTCATAACTCTATGTTAGTATCAATAACATCGCTACTGGTCACAAAAAATTGGTTCGTATAAATATTCTGCTGCCTTTTGGCTATGAATTTGGATAGCCACTATGTGGCCTTATCTTAGTCTCGACAGATTAGGAATTACTAAGACTAAGTTTTCACGTGGACATTTGGTAATCATTTTTATACTTATGTAGTGATATTACAGATACACAAAGTAATTATTGTGTTCATTAAGACCTTGAGGTTGGACTGAGTTCATTAGAAAAATCCATCTACTTTCTTGTTCCAATAATCTAGTCGTTAAATCTCCACCTCGTATTCCAAGACTGATCTTTTGAATTCCTGCACAAGTTAGTTTACTGACATTGCTTTGATGTTTTTTCAAAAAATGATATGCTACAGAGGTGATACTTTTCTTGTTTTGCAGATCTTTAGCGGCATTTTTAATATTTCGAATATGTTCTTGTAGGCGTGTATTCAACCTTCGTTTTGTCATACCAATGTAAATTTTTGGGCAATCACATTTGATCATATATACCACCCCTGTTGAATTGCAGCTTATATATGTTCTAATATTGTGTGTTTTGCCGAACCTGTCTTGTATTTTCTGAGTTTTGTGTATATATTTACAACTTGAACAAGTGCCGCAAGGGTAAGAGCCCTGAATTCTTCTTTTTCTGTTCTTTGTTCGCTGGTCATTGAAATGACTAGGGCTTATCATATCTTTTAAATTTTTACTCCTTCTGTAGCATACATCTACTTTATCACCCAGTAGTTGTTTTAATGTCGAATCAGATTGAAGTATTTGCCAGTGTTTGTTGATTACATCGATTACTTTGTGACTGTTAGAATTATAAGTCAGAATAAGTCTTGTTTTACCATCAGAGTTTTTATGTTTAGGTTTCAAGAGATCTTTTCTTGTGGTTTTCCATGCTCGTTTCCTTGCTCGTTTAATTGATGTAGTACTGTATCCTCGTTTTTTCAATCTTGTTTCCAATTCTTGGGCTCTATTCTTAAATAGATTATCTTCAGAACAATTTTGTTTTGTTCTTAGGAATTCCCCAATGGGAAGTGATTTGATAGTGCTTGGCGCATGTGCACTTGTGCTGTATAGTAACGTATTTGTTGCAGTGGATTTTCTATACAAATAAGTTCCTACTTGTCCATTTGGTTTTTTAAAAATCAGTAGATCAAGGAATGGAACTTCTCTTTGGCTGGTATGATAGGTCAATTTTATATTTAATTCATTGTTATTGAGTATTGACAGGAATTCATCAAGTTTTGCTTTGGGGCCCTCCCAAATGAATATGATGTCGTCAATATATCTCAACCACATTGGAATCGGTTGAGAATATTCATCATGGTTGTCAGTAAATACTACTGTTTGCTCCCACCAACCTAGGAAAATATTTGCATAGGTTGGTGCGCACGCTGTCCCCATTGCTGTCCCTCGAATTTGTAAATAGTATCTGTTGTTAAATACAAATTTTTTTATTTTTAATACAAATTCGAGTAAGGTCAGTATGAATTCATTATGATTCTGATTTTCTTCAGAAGACATATCTAAATAGTATTTTACTGCTTGTAGACCCAGTGTATGGCTGATGCTTGTATATAGGGCCTCAACGTCCGCTGTAACCAACCAAGTATCATCTTTTAGCCACATGTCTTCAAGAATTTGGAGAGCCTCCATTGTGTCTTTAATATAGGATGGTATCTGGGTTAAAAATTCCCGTAGTCTTGAATCTACATATTTGCTGGCTTTTTCTGTCAGATTGTCTATACCTGACACAATGGGGCGTCCTGGAGGGTGTTGTCGATTTTTGTGGTATACAATAAAATGTAGAGATCTTAGGTTTGGTCACTGTGAGGATTTTTTTCTCTTTAGCTGTGATGGTTCCACTCAATCTGGCATTCATTATTATGTTTTGGTATCTGTCAAGAAAATCCTCTAAGGGACATGACCATAATTTCTTGTAGCATGAAGAGTCTTTTAGTTGTCTCTCAACTTCTTGTAGATACATATTGTTCGGCCATATCACTATATTACCGCCTTTGTCAGCCTGGCGTATAACAACATCATCCCAGTCCCTGATCTCTGCCAAGGCTTGCTTCCCTTTGTTACTTAAATTTGAAGCTGGAGGGTTCACTGATAGTTTTGCTATTTCAGCACAAACCACTTCATTAAATATTTGAATACATGGAGCATTAGAAGCTTTCGGTATATAATTAGATTTATATTTAAGATTATTGCGCCAATTAGATGATATAGAAAGGTCATTTTCAGATAAAAGATCTTCTAGGTCCTGTAAACTATTTATGTCCTCACTTGACATGTTAGCGAGAGTTATGTCAGATGTAGAATTTTCTGTTGTATTATACTGCTTTTTCAAAAGCAATTTTCTTAAAAATAAATGTACATCCTTGATAACTTCGAATTTATCCAGGTTCATACTAGGACAGAAAGAAAGGCCCTTAGAAAGTACATTTGTATGCTCTTGTGATAGGATTTTTGTTGATAAATTAATGATTTTTAAGTTTTCATCCTCATTTTTGAGAATGGACTCGGGGCACGTTTGTAAGGTTTTGCTGCCTGATTCCTCTCCTTGTTGTTTCTGGCGCATGATACTCTTTTGTTTCCCCCTCCCACCTCTTCTGGTGGGTCTGAATTTAAATTGTCCCCGTCTAAAAAATCCTTTCTTTTGCGGGTATTTGATGATATAGGGCTTTTCGTTGGTTTTGAGGAGCAAGATGGTTCTTCATTTGCTGAATCCGAGTCTTCTATCTCTGTATCCGAAATATCACTTTCTATAACCTGTACTCTGTTTGAGGTATTTTTAGTGTTATGAGAGGTAAATCTCTTCTTCCATTTATAGACCCTTTTGTTCTGGTAGTCTTCTAGATCTCTCTTAAATTTTCCTGTTTTAGTTTGTTTTATCTCTGATTCATATTTATCCAGTTCATGTTGATATTTTTTATAGGCTGATTCAAAATCTTTTAAATTCTCAAATACTTTCAATTGCTCATTCTGAGTAGTTATTATTTCTTCAAGCCTGTCATATTCGGATTTGTCGTGTTTTATGAGAATGTTCATTAGTTTGTTTGAACATTCAGAAAGGGCTTCTTCCCATTCTATGCCTAAATCTGGATTTCTGAATTCTAATGCAGGAAAAAGTTGTATTCTGAGACCTCGAGGAATTCGTTTTTTCTCCAGATATTTCTCAAAGAAATGATGGTTCCACCACACTTTGTCTTGCTTATATAAGTTCTTATGTAGTTCTTTTAGTACTTGGTCTAATGTGTCAGAATTTACTTCATTAGTATCTGATGGAGATTCACTAAATACCTCCTGTAGATCAGTTAATCTTTTTTTCTGTCTCACAGCTCTGTCTAATTCCAGTTTGGTCGACATTTTACTGGGAAATATTTCCAGTTCAGTGTGCTCTTATGGAAAAGCCTGCAAAATAGGCTAGTTTTATAGCTTCAACAAAAGGGGCCCACAGGCACTACTGAGGATAAGAAAGGGAATATCGTATTGAGAATTACAACTTGAGAGGGGAATGAATTATATTCCCTCGCAATAAGTAACTAATGATATAGTGATATGGTGCTATGTACATTAACTGAACTAGAAAAACATATTGGAGGTATGACCTCCAAAAAAAGTACATATAGGTAGCACTCAAATTCCCTTTATTAATGGTATCGACAGAGATGTGAGTGGCGGATACACTAGGTTATTTAAAATATAACTTTTATTGGGACTTTTAAAATAATGGAAAGTCAAAACAATTAAAATTACAGAAACTTGGATCCATTTATTTAGGGACAGGGATAACAATATCACTGGAGGTGAGGTTGGCTAAATAAAGATATACTTATATATAGGATTGGTAGCTCTGGTTTGTCCAATTGTTGGTAAAAAGATCTATAATAGTGCTAATACAGGTATAGTCCACTAATTTAAGTTGTGAATAGTTATACACACTGTTTTATTTCCACAAGTTGAAAGTGCTAATGGTATATTGTGATATACCATGTACTTATTAAAATTCAGTAACTCGATATGCTACCCTTATTGTTTTGTAGCTTGTAAATATAACAGATGGTATTTGTACTCAGTGATTAACTTATTGAAGTTACACCAAAACTATGGCCACTAGATATTAGTCACAATGATATCTACAGTGAGTAAAGTTTATTTTGACTAGATGTTTAATTTGCTGATAATACAACCACTTCTAATATTAGTATATACCTCTGTGTATTATATCAAATATAACATATAGGATGCTACCCTTTTAGTTGTGTAACTTATAAATATGACTGATGGTATTTACGCTAAGTAAATAGCTTTATACTGATTAGAGTTACCCCAAAAAAACTGCACCCACTAGGTGTTTAGTTAAAATGATATCCACAGTGAGTAAAGTGTATTTGCACTTGATAATTAAAATATTTTTGATGCGGCCACTTGTAATACTAGGGTATACCTCTGTGTGTCATATTCACTGTAACCTATAAGATGGTATATCATTATTAGAGTATAGTCTAATGGTTGTCAAGGGTAGATTAAAGTAGTTCTACAAAATATTTTACTGTAGTTATTACACCCAGTTCTGAAGACACTGTTGTTTGATCAACCAAGCTCCTGGTTTTAATATTGATCAACCAATCTTTGGGTTTGTTATTAATATATAAATCACTTTAAGCGTTATATTGAAACCAGTGCTTTAAGCTGTAAGCACTGGAATACTATATCAAGTTGCTAATAGTTTGGTGATTAAGTAAAGCAACAAAGTTTGTCTCATCACCACTAATTTGGAATTCTAAACCAAATCGACTCATTTATAATGAGTAAGGTTGCCACTATGTAAAGTTATAAAGGTCTGTATATCTTATTACCCATGTACCGAAATAGCAACACTGTGTATAGTTAGACTCAATTGAAACGGTACCGATATTGCTATAATCTTTTAGCTATATCTTTGATAATAGTTAGATGTCTATTTAGTTCTCTCCAGTTCAAAAACCAGAGCTACCAATCCTATATATAAGTATATCTTTATTTAGCCAACCTCACCTCCAGTGATATTGTTATCCCTGTCCCTAAATAAATGGATCCAAGTTTCTGTAATTTTAATTGTTTTGTCTTTCTATTATTTTAAAAGTCCCAATAAAAGTTATATTTTAAATAACCTAGTGTATCCGCCACTCACATCTCTGTCGATACCATTAATAAAGGGAATTTGAGTGCTACCGATATGTACTTTTTTGGAGGTCATACCTCCAATATGTTTTACTAGTTCAGTTAATGTACATAGCACCATATCACTATATCATTAGTTACTTATTGTGAGGGAATATAATTCATTCCCCTCTCAAGTTATAATTCTCAATACGATATTCCCTTTCTTATCCTCAGTAGTGCCTGTGGGCCCCTTTTGTTGAAGCTATAAAACTAGCCTATTTTGCAGGCTTTTCCATAAGAGCACACTGAACTGGAAATATTTCCCAGTAAAATGTCGACCAAACTGGAATTAGACAGAGCTGTGAGACAGAAAAAAAGATTAACTGATCTACAGGAGGTATTTAGTGAATCTCCATCAGATACTAATGAAGTAAATTCTGACACATTAGACCAAGTACTAAAAGAACTACATAAGAACTTATATAAGCAAGACAAAGTGTGGTGGAACCATCATTTCTTTGAGAAATATCTGGAGAAAAAACGAATTCCTCCAGGTCTCAGAATACAACTTTTTCCTGCATTCGAATTCAGAAATCCAGATTTAGGCATAGAATGGGAAGAAGCCCTTTCTGAATGTTCAAACAAACTAATGAACATTCTCATAAAACACGACAAATCCGAATATGACAGGCTTGAAGAAATAATAACTACTCAGAATGAGCAATTGAAAGTATTTGAGAATTTAAAAGATTTTGAATCAGCCTATAAAAAATATCAACATGAACTGGATAAATATGAATCAGAGATAAAACAAACTAAAACAGGAAAATTTAAGAGAGATCTAGAAGACTACCAGAACAAAAGGGTCTATAAATGGAAGAAGAGATTTACCTCTCATAACACTAAAAATACCTCAAACAGAGTACAGGTTATAGAAAGTGATATTTCGGATACAGAGATAGAAGACTCGGATTCAGCAAATGAAGAACCATCTTGCTCCTCAAAACCAACGAAAAGCCCTATATCATCAAATACCCGCAAAAGAAAGGATTTTTTAGACGGGGACAATTTAAATTCAGCCAGAAACAACAAGGAGAGGAATCAGAAGAGGTGGGAGGGGGACCAGAAGAGGTGGGAGGGGAAAACAAAAGAGTATCACGCGCCAGAAACAACAAGGAGAGGAATCAGGCAGCAAAACCTTACAAACGTGCCCCGAGTCCATTCTCAAAAATGAGGATGAAAACTTAAAAATCATTAATTTATCAACAAAAATCCTATCACAAGAGCATACAAATGTACTTTCTAAGGGCCTTTCTTTCTGTCCTAGTATGAACCTGGATAAATTCGAAGTTATCAAGGATGTACATTTATTTTTAAGAAAATTGCTTTTGAAAAAGCAGTATAATACAAAAGAAAATTCTACATCTGACATAACTCTCGCTAACATGTCAAGTGAGGACAGAAATAGTTTACAGGACCTAGAAGATCTTTTATCTGAAAATGACCTTTCTATATCATCTAATTGGCGCAATAATCTTAAATATAAATCTAATTATATACCGAAAGCTTCTAATGCTCCATGTATTCAAATATTTAATGCAGTGGTTTGTGCTGAAATAGCACAACTATCAGTGAACCCTCCAGCTTCAAATTTAAGTAACAAAGAGAAGCAAGCCTTGGCAGAGATCAGGGACTGGGATGATGTTGTTATACGCCAGGCTGACAAAGGCGGTAATATAGTGATATGGCCGAACAATATGTATCTACAAGAAGTTGAGAGACAACTAAAAGACTCTTCATGCTACAAGACATTATGGTCATGTCCCTTAGAGGATTTTCTTGACAAATACCAAAACATAATAATGAATGCCAGATTGAGTGGAACCATCACAGTTAAAGAGAAAAAATTCCTCACAGTGACCAAACCTAAGATCTCTACATTTTATTGTATTCCAAAGGTCCACAAAAATCAACAACACCCTCCAGGACGCCCCATTGTGTCAGGTATAGACAATCTGACAGAAAAAGCCAGCAAATATGTAGTTTCAAGACTACGGGAATTTTTAACCCAGATACCATCCTATATTAAAGACACAATGGAGGCTCTCCAAATTCTTGAAGACATGTGGCTAAAAGATGATACTTGTTTGGTTACAGCGGACGTTGAGGCCCTATATACAAGCATCAGCCATACACTGGGTCTACAAGCAGTAAAATACTATTTAGATATGTCTTCTGAAGAAAATCAGAATCATAATGAATTCATACTGACCTTACTCGAATTTGTATTAAAAAGAATTTTTTTTGTATTTAACAACAGATACTATTTACAAATTCGAGGGACAGCAATGGGGACAGCGTGAGCACCAACCTATGCGAATTTATTCCTAGGTTGGTGGGAGCAAACAGTAGTTTTTACTGACAACCATGATGAATATTCTCAACCGATTCTCATTTGGGAGGGCCCCAAAGCAAAACTTGATGAATTCCTGTCAATACTCAATAACAATGAATTAAATATAAAATTGACCTATCATACCAGCCAAAGAGAAGTTCCATTCCTTGATCTACTGATTTTTAAAAAACCAAATGGACAAGTAGGAACTGATTTGTATAGAAAATCCACTGCAACAAATACGTTACTATACAGCACAAGTGCACATGCGCCAAGCACTATCAAATCACTTCCCATTGGGGAATTCCTAAGAACAAAACAAAATTGTTCTGAAGATAATCTATTTAAGAATAGAGCCCAAGAATTGGAAACAAGATTGAAAAAACGAGGATACAGTACTACATCAATTAAACGAGCAAAGAAACGAGCATGGAAAACCACAAGAAAAGATCTCTTGAAACCTAAACATAAAAACTCTGATGGTAAAACAAGACTTATTCTGACTTATAATTCTAACAGTCACAAATTAATCGATGTAATCAACAAACACTGGCAAATACTTCAATCTGATTCGACACTAAAACTACTGGGTGATAAAGTAGATGTATGCTACAGAAGGAGTAAAAATTTAAAAGATATGATAAGCCCTAGTCATTTCAATGACCAGCGAACAAAGAACAGAAAAAGAAGAATTCAGGGCTCTTACCCTTGCGGCATTTGTTCAAGTTGTAAATATATACACAAAACTCAGAAAATACAAGACAGGTTCGGCAAAACACACAATATTAGAACATATATAAGCTGCAATTCAACAGGGGTGGTATATATGATCAAATGTGATTGCCCAAAAATTTACATTGGTATGACAAAACGAAGGTTGAATACACGCCTACAAGAACATATTCGAAAATATTAAAAATGCTGCTAAAGATCTGCAAAACAAGAAAAGTATCACCTCTGTAGCATATAATTTTTTGAAAAAACATCAAAGCAATGTCAGTAAACTAACTTGTGCAGGAATTCAAAAGATCAGTCTTGGAATACGAGGTGGAGATTTAACGACTAGATTATTGGAACAAGAAAGTAGATGGATTTTTCTAATGAACTCAGTCCAACCTCAAGGTCTTAATGAACACAATAATTACTTTGTGTATCTGTAATATCACTACATAAGTATAAAAATGATTACCAAATGTCCACGTGAAAACTTAGTCTTAGTAATTCCTAATCTGTCGAGACTAAGATAAGGCCACATAGTAGCTATCCAAATTCATAGCCAAAAGGCAGCAGAATATTTATACGAACCAATTTTTTGTGACCAATAGCGGTGTTATTTATACTAACATAGAGTTATGAACCTTAGCACTCTTTGCACTTGTACTTTTTTCTGTAGAATTTCACATCAACTCACACATCTTGATAGCTTCTTTTATTAATTAATTTTTTAGTAATATTCTTTTTATTATTATTATTTTATTATTATTATTACATTATATTGCACAATTAATTTTTATCACTATCCAATTTTTTATGTTTCAATTAAATTGTATATTTACACATACAGACACCTTATATCATTAAGTACTTATCACAAATTAATTGAACACCACACATAGGATTCATGTATATATTAAATCCCTTATGATTGTAGCACAGAAATTATTCATAACAAAAAAAAAAATCATTTTTTTCATTTCACACATAATCTATGTTATTAATGGTTAGTAGTTGAACTTTAACAAAATGGGGCATTCATCCTTATAAAGTATGCTCATAAGGTATAAATATATTGCCCAGATGTAATATTTAATATTTATTACATAAAGTAATTATCAGACATCATGAGGCTCTATTGTACTGCTCTCATCTATTACTTAGTTATAGCACCATCAATAAGATAATATGTATTATTTAATCTGTATTGGCCATTGTTAACATTGGTGTTATAACACCCTAGGGAGTTAAATTTATATGCTGTTATCTATTACATTTTAATCTCGCTATTATGAGATAACCTAGAACTAACTAAACAGCATATATTTAAAACCAATAAATGAAATATTTTAGGATTACCTCCCCTTGGGGTATTATTTACACACAATAAATTTAAGGAATTAACTTGCGGCACAATATTACACTAAGACTCCTATAACACAATTATCTAGTGGACTATGGCAGAGCAAAAGTGTGTATTATAACATTAGGATATTCAATATTGAAGAGTACAAACGGCGATCGGCCATGACTTGCAAGTGTTAGCACAACATCATACTTGTTAGATTCTCAAAGTCAGCTGGAATGCTGCCAGCATAATATTCATACCTACCTGTTAGGATTGCAGGAGAACTCACTAAATAATGCAAAGTATATACGGCGATAGAGCATGACTTGCCGTTGCCAGTAAAATACCACACTTGTCAGATTTATAAAGTCAGCTGGAATGTGATTAGCACATTATGCATACCCATTTGTTAAACTTGGAGGATAACTGATTTAATATCGTAAAGTATACACGGCGATCTGGCTTGACAAGTCGTTGCTAAGTAAACATCACACTGTCAGAGGCATAAAGTCAGCTGTAATGTTAGCAGCATAATATTTGCACCCACCGATTAGGATTGGAGGAGACTTGCTGGTATGTCACCAGCAAAACATTCACACCCAGAACAGCCGATTGGTTAATCATCAGAATTAGGCGGAGTCACTAGGCACAAATACCCGCCAGACCGTAACCTCGGTAAACCCTTTGAGAAAGCCGAGTTTGTCGGCGAAACATGTCAGGGGAGGTTGGGAGTTGATGGGCTCCGTTTATATGTGGTTTTAATATAGCAGAAACTTAAATTCATAATTTGGATAACAGTGATTTAATTTGTCAAGCTGATTAACAGTTAATGTGGACATTTATAGCCACAGTTATTTTATAAGCTAAGATGAATTACTATACTTAATATATATAGGGACAGTGGAACAAAGTAATTTTTTGAACTGGAGAGAACTAAATAGACATCTAACTATTATCAAAGATATAGCTAAAAGATTATAGCAATATCGGTACCGTTTCAATTGAGTCTAACTATACACAGTGTTGCTATTTCGGTACATCGGTAATAAGATATACGGACCTTTATAACTTTACATAGTGGCAACCTTACTCATTATAATTGAGTCAATTTGGTTTAGAATTCCAAATTAGTGGTGATGAGACAAACTTTGTTGCTTTACTTAATTACCAAACTATTAGCAACTTGATATAGTATTCCAGTGCTTACAGCTTAAAGCACTGGTTTCAATATAACGCTTAAAGTGATTTATATATTAATAACAAACCCAAAGATTGGTTGATCAATATTAAAACCAGGAGCTTGGTTGATCAAACAACAGTGTCTTCAGAACTGGGTGTGATGGTTGCATCAAAAATATTTTAATTATCGAGTGCAAATACACTTTACTCACTGTGGATATCATTTTAACTAAACACCTAGTGGGTGCAGTTTTTTTGGGGTAACTCTAATCAGTATAAAGCTATTTACTTAGCGTAAATACCCATCAGCCATATTTATAAGTTACACAACTAAAAGGATAGCATCCTATATGTTATATTTGATATAACACACAGAGGTATATACTAATATTAGAAGTGGTTGTATTATCAGCAAAGTAAACATCTAGTCAAAATAAACTTTACTCACTGTAGATATCATTGTGACTAATATCTAGTGGCCATAGTTTTGGTGTAACTTCAATAAGTTAATCACTGAGTACAAATACCATCTGTTATATTTACAAGCTACAAAACAATAAGGGTAGCATATCGAGTTACTGAATTTTAATAAGTACATGGTATATCACAATATACCATAAGCACTTTCAACTTGTGGAAATAAAACAGTGTGTATAACTATTCACAACTTAAATTAGTGGACTATACCTGTATTAGCACTATTATAGATCTTTTTACCAACAATTGGACAAACCAGAGCTACCAATCCTGTATATAAGTATATCTTTATTTAGCCAACCTCACCTCCAGTGATATTGTTATCCCTGTCCCTAAATAAATGGATCGAAGTTTCTGTAATTTGAATTGTTTGTCTTTCCATTATTTTAAAAGTCCCAATAAAAGTTATATTTTAAATAACCTAGTGTATCCGCCACTCACATCTCTGTCGATACCATTAATAAAGGGAATTTGAGTGCTACCTATATGTACTTTTTTTGGAGGTCATACCTCCAATATGTTTTTCTAGTAAGATTAGGGGTGTTTAGACTCGAGGTTCATGTTAGGGTGTTAGGTGTAAACATAAATTTAGTTTCCCCGGGGGCGGAGCCAGCTTCCGAAGCAGACAGATGTGTTCTAATGAAGCTCCTGCCTTTTAGATATAATTGCATGATTTAACTCATCCATAAGGGACCTAAATCTTTTTGCTTTACTATCCCAGACAATAAATGTCGTTTATTAGGCTCCTGAGGACTCTAAAGAGGGGTTAATTTGCAAATATTGGACTGAATTATCGCTCTACGCTATGCCATGCGGTCTTCCCAGGAGCTACCTAACATGGCTGTTATGGAGACCTTAGACTCATGGGAGCAACGCACCCAACAACTCATAAAGAGGCACTTTAGGAACATGAAGGAGGACCTAATGCTTTTAATCTCTGCCTTTATGCCACCGCCGGAATGTCAAGCAGCGGACACTGATTCTGTTAATCTTGGCAGGTCTAGTGCTCCAACAGACATGGACGCAGATACGTCAAAGCACAGAGAAACCCTCACCGCACACAATGTTATCCTGCCTTTGCTGACGACAGCCCCGTATGGTGACTCACCTGGGTCCCGTGACATTGGCCTGATGTTCAGACCCAACCTGAGAGAGTACACGCATCCATACCGCATGACCGGAGAGGTGGCCTATCCTCTGAGTGCCAGCAGCTTTAGTGAGACTTCCCAGATATATCCGAAGCCATTACGGATTCCTACGGCATACAGGTCAGGTGCAGGTTTCCAGCCCTCCCTTGAAGAGAATCATACATGTATTCACAGTGGGTCACAGAGAGAGGTTGGTCCTGAACGCAGCGGACATCCGAGATTCACGGAGTCACTCAGTTACATTAGCCCCAGATGGATCCGGACTCACACAGCTGCAGCCTCCTCGCTCACACAGCTTACCCCTCTATTTATATCCAGATCTGGAGTGGGGTAAGGCGGCATGCTGTTCCGCTGTGGATGGGTCACCCTAACACTTGTTCTTTTTGAGACCTCTCACAGCTAGACTTTATCCCTTGCCTTATAAGCTGCATGGATGTAAATATCAGAGCCCATTATGAAGACACTCCTGTCTGATCTCTCAGATTCTACATCTCCTGTCACTTGGGGTCTGACCTGTTTCATCCTGTTGAATGTTAGTGCTTTAGACATAATTTGCCCCAACTGTGGTTTTGAGATGAGCTACGTTAGATATTCCTACCACATGCTCCTCTTACTGTGAGACAATTTGTAAATCATCAGTTATCTAGCTATAGAACACCCCTATATATTTGATAGGAGAGTTATAATCCATAAGTTTGACTTTTTCCCTGCACTGGTTCATTTTCTACATACCATTGTTTGTACTCCTTGACTAGCTAAAGCACTGGATACGTCTTGCTCTGATAAAATCTCCACAGCTGAGGAAGACTATCCTTTGACTCCTTCAAATAGAGTGTTTAAATAGCCTATGACTGCGTTGCACTACATACTAACTACATACTTCAGTAACATGTATGCATGTCTTTATCCTAAATTTGTACTGTTATGGAGATTTGAGTCCTTTAGAAGATAGCAGCTACTTACATCCCCATTTAGGTTACATATAAGATTATTCTGTTCTATACATAGACATAGTCATCTGGCTATGATTTACTCCCTATATTTTTCATCCAAGAATTACCACTCATAAGGCTAACTGTTCATTTCTAGTTTATTTTTTTATAAATAGCCGTTAATAATCTTCTCCTAGCTAAAATGTGGGATATGTTTTGTTATTATATGTTCTCAGCCGACTTGGAATTGTTAGTGTAATTAGCTTGTGTTGCAGTTTACCGTTTATCAAAATATTTATTTCTCTCCTATTTACTAACCTATTAGTTAGTGTTTCACACAGCTAAACCAGAAGCTATCTGTACTGTTAGCATGTAATATCCATATAGTGGTCTCATGTGATCTGCTATTGAAGGTGAAACACACCTCCCTAGGTCTCAAGAAGCTTACCTCTGCAGCTAAATGTTATTAGTTTCACCTAATTTGATTTTATGTTATCTTACTGTTGCTTTAGCTAACCACTCAAGTTTCAGTTGAGCACACTGAAAGTCAGCTTTATAAAATGCGTATTGCTGGTAGATTATACCTACCTAACCCCAACCCACCCATCATACTCGATTTTAGGAACTAATTTATTCCTCTAACCATGTTCTGTTTACTATAAAGCTGGGAATAGGTGTAATTCTCCTTAGAGATCATTGCTTATATATTAAATGGGTATATCTATAACACTGCACCACTAGCTTCCTCTTTCTGTTTTCCCCATCAGAACTCCATAAAGTGTCATTATTCTTTATAAGGGTAAAGTATACCACATTTTTCCCTAAGTATTGTTATATATTTTATGCTTATATTAACCTTTTTTAAACTTCTAGGTGAGAGACATATAGCCTTTTCAGGACATTGCCTCTTCAGTCATCTACCACCTCCATCTGACCCCTCTCCTCCCTTTCCCGCCGGCACTTATTACCTGCGGGTCATATCCCTACTCCTTTTACCAGCATCGTCTATAGTTGACATCTCCCCAGGAGAGGGGCCCATGTAGTAGTCCTTTATATATAAATGTCCCCCCCTGTTTGCACCCTTTCTGGGAAGCTACCCTTACTTTCACATACCCTAGCTTTAATTTACTAGAGGCGTAGACTGAAGATAACCCCACTAGAAGTGTACTTGAAAGCCCTGAGACCCAATTCCATTTCATTTTTAAATAGCCCTGTAGTCTACATCTTACATATATCATTGTCCCCCCCCCCTGTTTGTATCCTTTCTGGGCAGCTTCCCTTACTTTCACATGCCCTAGCTTTAATTTACTGGAGACGTAGATTAAGAATAACCCCACTAGGTATGTACTCAAACGCCCTGAGATCCAATTCCATCCCATTCTACATAGCCTTGTAGTCTGTACCTTCATGACACTTTAACTGGCTCCCCCCCCCCTCTCCCCTCCGTTACGAGCGGCTCTTGCCCGCTGCATTCCCCCCCCCCCATACACTCAGGCCTATGGGAGGCCTAACAAAAGCCAGCTCCCTACCTCTCACCGTTTTCAGCTTATAGAATACCTCTTATCTTGGGGTAGTGACCACTTGTTACCTGTTTTAAAAAAAAATGAGGCTTCTTTCCTATATGTACCAGTCACACATATTTCATAAACATAGTTTTACATTCTATACTCAAGGTCATAAAGGTGGTGCTATAACTTATGTCAACCATTACCATTCTGTTGTTGCCCTGAATATATTCCATGTCCTTGACTCTTACTTTTTTATAAATATTAAACTACTATGGACTAGATACTAAGATAACAAATATTACATTAGCGCACCAAAGTTGTAACCCTTGTCTACCTTCCATATGTGAATTGTATCAGTTTCTTTATTGTTTTTGTTCCATGCCGGGACATACTCTCTACTGTGTTGTTTTCACTCAATGCCTCAATAAAAAAATTATTTAAAAAAAAAAAAAAAAATTAGTTTCCCCATAGGAATCAATGGGGCTGCGTTACGGAGCTTTACGCTGCTTTTTTGCAGGTGTTAGGCTTTTTTTCAGCCGGCTCTCCCCATTGATGTCTATGGGGAAATTGTACATGAGCACGTACAACCAGCTCACCGCTGACTTAAACAGCGCTGGTATTGGAGTGCGTTATGGAGCACAATTTTGCTCTACGCCGGGTTTATAAAAACCTGTAATACCAGCACTGTAGGTAAGTGAGCGGTGACAATAACGTGCAAGTTAGCACCGCACCCCTCATAACGCAAAACTTGTAATCTGGCCGTATGGTTTTTAAGCAATTCTGTAAATATTTAAAAGTCCATGATATATGGCGTATACAACAACCGGATATCAAAGCATATACATGCGAATCTAAGTCATATAAAAAAAATTCGCGGATTGATTGCTTTCTATATTTGGACCCATTACTCTTTAGATATTAGATCTGAAATTAATGATATACTTATATCTGACCATGCTATTATCTCTATAGAAATCCAAAATAAAATATATTACCACGAACAAACCTCCAATTTCTTTTTCCCAAATTCTTTAATAAATAATGTACAATTCCGAAACTGGTTAGTTCAGAAATGGAGACAATACAAAAACTCTAATAAGTCACACTATGATAAAACTGAATTTTTTTGGGAAACTGCCAAAGCCTACCTTAGAGGGGAAATCAAAGCATTTATCATTATACAAAAGAAAAAATCCAGAGCGCTGGAACTACAACTAAACAATTCAGGAATGCCTATAGGACACACATATCATCCCCCAATAGAATATCCTGGGAGAAATACAGAAAAGAGATAGACCTCTTTATCACACAAAAAGCCACACATGACGAATTGAAAATAAATGCATTATACAAGGGTCATATTGGTAAGTCTGCCAAATATTTGGCTAGACTAGATAAAGCCAGGAAAAAATCCAACACCATTGAATCAATAACAGAAGGGAATACAAGATACACGGATCTTACTAGTATTAAACATATCTTTCTGAATTATTTTTAAAAAATATATACCCTGGAAGAAATAGATCTCGCAAACAAATTTAAATTTTGGAATAAAGTAAAACTGCCGAAAGTATCTTCTGACTTGTTAGAAAAGCTAAACAGTACCATATCATCAGATGAAATCGCTGAAGCTATTGTATTAGCTAAACTTAACAAAGTGCCCGGCCCGGATCAAATTCCGGCGGAGTTCTTAAAAATATTAAAATCTGAAATATAAGATACATTAAACTTGTTAAACAATAGTTATTTCACTAAAGATCAACCGACATCAAAGGTTTTCACATCCTCCCTTATTACTCTAATACTCAAAAAAGGTAAAAATCCTACAGAGTTAGGCTCTTATAGACCCATATCGATACTAAATGTAGATTACAAAATACTTACCTCCATTGTGGCAAATAGACTTAAAGGCTGCCTAAATAGGATTATACATGAAGACCAGTCTGGCTTTATGACAGGCAGATCATCCATAAAAAACGCTCGTAAAGTAGCCTTACTTTTAGATTATATTTGGAATGAGTTTCATAAAAAAGGGAAAAACACTGATGTAGATGCTACCCTATTGCAATAAACTACCCTATTCAAGCTTTTCTACCATACACAAATAGTAAAAAAAATCACACTATCACAGATTTTACAGCATCAGTTGTACACAGTTATATATTTTCATAGAAAGCAGTGCCAGTCCACATTAGTATTTAACCCTATTGGTTCTACTGTGCCAAGGATGAAAATCCATTTGGCCTCATGCTGCAGTAAAAGTTTTGCTCTATTGCCTCCTCTTGAAAGTTGCAGTATATGATCAATAATCGTATACTTAAAGTCTGATACTTTATGCTTTGCTACTGCAAAATGCTGTGAAACCGGCTGCTCTGTTTTACCCTTTTCAATGGCAGCACATATTTCTGCTCTGTGATTGGCCATACGGGTTCTCAAGTCATCCACCATTTTTCCTATGTAGAATAAACCACATGTACAATGTAATAAATATACTATAAATTTTGTGGTATGTGACCCTATGTTTTATATAAAACATTTTATTTTTGTATGGATGATATAAATACTTTCCAGCTGTAAGACCATTACACCTAGTACACCCCAAACATTTATATCAACCTGCCTTTGATGTAATCCATGTTCTGGGAGTGTAACAATCATGTGAATCCATCTGCATTAGTTAGTCCCGTAGAGATCTAGCCCTACGAAATAGGGGGCATCCTGCCTTAAATGGTAAATTATTATCCGATTCTATCAATGGCCAGAACTTGCTAACTGTTGTAAACATGTTGATACTGTCTGGGAGGGAGTTGTAATCAAAGTTAATCGATCTACACCTTTCTTTCTTTGTTGAGCCTCAAGAAGGGATTTGTGTGTGCACCGCTCCAATTTACTTCTACATACCCTCAACCACCTTCTTTGGTATCCACGTTGCAAGAATCGTTGCTCCATCTCCTCCATCTGGAACTCCTTCCTCTGGTTATCACGATTATTCCTAATCACTTTCTTAATTTGTGAATTATTGGAAGGGCTCTCTTCAAGGCTGGTAGGTGACAACTTGTTGCATGTAAAACGGAATTTGTATCTGCTTCTTTATGGAATAGAGTAGTGAGTAGCTTGACATTTTATTTGTAAATACCGAAGTCCAAAAAGTCAATATTCTCTGGACTATAATTTATTTTGAACTTTACAGTTGAATGTACCTGATTCAGATTCTCAAACCATTTCCTCAAAGCCTCCTCTGTTCCCCTCCACATGAGGAACAAATAATCCATATTACATTAAAATATCATTATTCTGGTATCCTGAAAGAATTTTGTGCCCACTGTTTCTATTTCTGCCATGAAGGGTTGGCATAAGTAGGGGCCACGTTAGACCCCATTGCAGTTACCGCTATTTGTACATAAAATCATTTCTTGAAACTGAAGTAATTAAACTCCAGACACAATCTTAGGAACTGCAGTAACACATCCTCTGGTGAATCAATGTAAGGATGGGGTCTTAATTGCATCACCCCTCCAATAATGCTTTCTTTATGTGGTATGACAATGTATAGATTGGTGACATCCAGTGTCTTACTCTTTTATTCCAGCCATAAGGTCTATATTTTAGTCACCTATTAGCTGCAGCTTTTGTCTGTTTTTTCGGAATTGTTTATAGAAGGCTTTGTCCAGAGTGTCATCTTTGCTGGCTGGGTCATAATTGTACATTGCAACTTTTGAGTCCAACATTGTATAGATAATGCAATGCCTGTCTTTTTTATCCTTCTATTTTTTAGCTGTATTGACTTTCTGATTTTCTTATACTGATAACAGTTATAATATGTTTCCTATACAGTGAGAATAAGAGAGATTGACAGTAAACTCCTAAATACTGGAATCATTACTTTTAATGGCCTCTATAAAGACTGTTAATAACTTTGCTTTTCCAGGGCCCATCTTCTTCATGTGCCTACAAATGTGAACAATTTTGCAGCCCCCATAACCTTTGTACAGTTTGATTTTACATCTTTCACATACACAGAAATATCTGACAGCATATTCACATTTGATTTTTAAAACTCTTGTTGACAGTATCATTGTAAAATTATTTTGAACATACATAAACCATGAAGACAGACACACGGCAACGTGTTTTATGAAATAAGTATGAATTCAGTTCTTTTAAGAGTGCACTTATGTCAGTGCTTACCTTCAAACAATGTGCATGTCAGTTTGAGTTATTTAATATATTTTATTTTTTTTTTTTAAAACAGACACTTAGAAATTGCCAGAAAAAGAGACATTCTTCTGAAGAAGAAAAAAAGGAGAAAACTAAGAGAAAGCTTCAAAATAGCCATCATGCTTATCATTTTTTTTAACTTAAAATTAAGCACTAAATGATAGCTGACATTCCTTTATCATCTCTCTCATAGATTAAATATGGATTTCTTTCAATTTGAAACCATTCCAACCCATCTGAAAAAAAACCCTGTTATAACCCATTTTTCACTACAAACAACCAATTATAAAGTATAAACGTGTTTTCTATAAGAAAAAACTAAGGGGACGCGCTGTAGTGTTGAAACAGAAATGTGATGATGTGAGTGGAACTCCCTCTAGTATCGTGTGAGTTGAACCGTGACAGGTAGGTATGTTGGAGTAGAAGTGTATGTGTGTATATAATTGGGTGAAATCTTGTTAATCAAAAAAGAATATGTGACTTGTTACAAACCGTGAGACTTGATACATTTGTGATACAAAGAATCAATTAGGATATTGAAACAAAGAATCAATTAGAATATTGCAAAAAAACTAAAAACGTGCAACAAAATATGTGAGCAGTTAAATGGATTAAACTGAAAAAACTAAAAAGTCCAATATGTGATAAGTGTTCAAAAATATGAAGTCCAAAATTCAATGTAAAGGATATAAAAAGAACAAAAGTTCAAAAGATCATAACAAGTGGCTTGCTCCGCTTGAGTCCAAGGTGTGATGAATCAGGAGATCTAAGAGGATAGAAAAACAAGGGGCGCCAACATAGTGTGAATCAGTTTGGAACACTGGAAAACAGTAGTTTGAAATAAAATCTACTCACAAGTGGAGTGGCACCTAGAACCAACTGGGTGCGAACAGGCAGGCTGACATTCAGGACCAGCAGTCAGTACGCTGGAGGTCTCACCCGGGAGATCTGTGAGTGGTTGAGATGAGGTAGATGGAATCGGCTGTGGGTCGTCTAGTGAGCCAGATCGCCACAAGGGAAATCCAAAGGGCTGTGTTGTTTATCCCAAAGGTAACTGCTCACATGATCAGCCTTGCTTCCGAATGAATTTCCAATGTCAGTGTATGGAACATACAGATTAGAATCCAACTCGATATAAACACTGCAAACAGCAGTATATTGAAAAGGCACAGAAACCGGGTCTGTATAAAAACAAGTATTTATTTGCTACACGTTTCTCAGTCCGTAAAGGACCGTTTCCTCAGGCATATACAAAGGTGTTCAACAGGCTACCATTTATACCTGACATTATCGGAATTGCAAAAACTGTAAAAAAAGCAAGATTAATCACAGTGTTTCAAATCACTGCGAAACAATACATGACGGTAGAGCAGATATTTTTAAAATAATTCCGATAAATCATGTACCTCCATCTACTGATTATGATTGTCTAATCAAACTTAGACAATTAGAAACTTACTGGATACATAAACTCAAAACTTTGTATCCACTGGGTTTGAATGCCAATGTTGATTTGGCTGCTTTTATATAAGTCCGTCTTTTGCAGAGATCACATTACATTTCACATTCAGTTTATAACAACAGATTCCCAACGATATTATCTCATACATTCATTATTACGACATTATCTCAGAGACATATATTACATTCAGATCATATATACACCATATTCAGTTTACATCAATAGTTGATTGTAGACGATTCCCCACAACAATTTCTAATACATTCATCATTAAGATAATATCATCAGAGACACATATAAACACTGAGAATCAATGAGCTGAATCACCCCTATTAGTGCATAGTACTATTAATGTCATATCTATAAGATTAGAGTCAACCATACTAAGATTCCCATATATTTTGCTATTTCCAGATAGCTCATCGGACTAAACATAGGGTCCTCACACATATAGACACGTGTTCGTATCCCACCCAAAAACATTGAAATAATTTATTATCAATACGAGTTTAGAAAAAGAATATCAAGAGCAGTGTCATTAGAACCATCACATTTAGCATTTAGTAAATATATAATCCAAATGAAGGTCCTTTTTATATATATACACTTTTTTAGCAGTATATTATTATATATTATTATATATATTTTTTCCATTATCTCCCACTTTCTCACAAACCTTTTTTACCACTTTTTCAACAGCATCACAACAGCTAGTATATAGCGTAATTACATCTCCTCAAACAAGGATTGCTATTTTTTCAATAATCCTCAACCAATACCCGCAATATTTACACAGATATTCAATTTTTATTTGGGGCCGCCAGTCTGAGATAGCTTTCTTTAAATCATCATTCAGACACACAAAAGACCATTGTCCTTGTTCTATCTGGAACTTTATCAACCATAACCATCATATTTGTGTCTCTAGAATAAAAGATATGAGGGCTCTTTACAAGAACAATGTTATTTGCAAACCAATATTTTATTATATCCATGTTTTTTAGTATTGTTTGGCACATTGCGAGTAATATCAATCTCATTTGTTGTCATATCTGAATAGCTCTTTTAGATCAGCAAAAGCCTAGCATACATAAGGTTAAGGGTTCGAGCCCAACCCAGAGAAAAATATACATTTTTTCCAGTTTTTATTATTCTTTAATGTATACTAAACAATAGTTACCATTGGGGTCTTATTATCATATAACCCAATAGTTTCATGAGGAAAGGCTACAACATGTTTACTTATAGGAAAGGATACACATATAGGTTTAGCACTTTTTTAGAAACACCATCACAGGTGTTACCTATCAATGCAAATATACGCTGTTTTTATGCTTGTTCCTTTGTTGTTAGTTTTCTGCATGATATGCATATATTATCTGATTGCTGCTCAAACACAATTTCGACACATGTTAAAAAAAATTTTAATGTATGTTTGTTTTTAAACATTTTATTGTTAATTCTTTGGAGATGACCTCCACATTAGATTCCGGGTCACTGTCAGGTATAAATGGTAGCCTGTTGAACACCTTTGTATATGCCTGAGGAAACGGTCCTTTACAGACTGAGAAACGCGTAGCAAATAAATACTTGTTTTTATACAGACCCGGTTTCTGTGCCTTTTCAATATACTGCTGTTTGCAGTGTTTATATCGAGTTGGATTCTAATCTGTATGTTCCATACACTGACATTGGAAATTCGTTCGGAAGCAAGGTTGATCGTGTGAGCAGTTACCTTTGGGATAAACAACACAGCCCTTTGGATTTCCCTTGTGGCGATCTGGCTCACTAGACGACCCACAGCCGATTCCATCTACCTCATCTCACCCACTCACAGGTCTCCCGGGTGAGACCTCCAGCGTACTGACTGCTGGTCCTGAATGTCAGCCTGCCTGTTCGCACCCAGTTGGTTCTAGGTGCCACTCCACTTGTGAGTAGATTTTATTTCAAACTACTGTTTTCCAGTGTTCCAAACTGATTCACACTATGTTGGCGCCCCTTGTTTTTCTATCCTCTTAGATCAACCAATTATAAACACTTCCTCACAACTGAACAATCAAGTATTATCCTGCATACAAACAAAGCAAAGGTGTATATATATATATATATATAGATAGATAGATAGATAGATAGATAGATAGATAGATAGATAGATAGATAGATAGATAGATAGATAGATAGATTATATATATATATATGTGGGTGTGTGTGTGTATATGCACTCTCACTTCTGGATGGACAGCAACCAGGGTGCAAAGCCAAAAAACTTGATATAGCAAAAACCAGGGACTGCTCTCACTGAGTTAATAAGAAAATCACACAATTTAATAGTACATGGTGACGTTTCAGGGTTCACAACCCCTTCCTTAGACCAAAACAAAAATCCTGAAATGTCACCATGTACTATTACATTATGATATTTTCTTATTAAAGGACCAGTCAACACAGTAGATTTGCATAATCAACAAATGCAAGATAACAAGACAATGCAATAGCACTTAGTCTGAACTTCAAATGAGTAGTAGATTTTTTTTCTGACAATTTTAAAAGTTATGTCTGTTTTGCACATGCTCAGAAGGAGCTAGTGACTCAAAAAGTTTAAATATAAAAAGACTGTGCACAGTTTGTTAATGGAAGTAAATTGGAAAGTTGTTTTAAATGTTATGCTCTATCTGACTAATGAAAGTTTAATTTTGACTTGAGTGTCCCAGTGAGGGCAGTCCCTGGTTTTATATATACTGTGTGTATATATATATATATATATATATATATATATATATATATATATATACCATTAAAGGGATAGTATAGTCAAAATTAAACTTTCATGATTCAGATAGAGCAGGCAATTTTAAGAAACTTTTACTCCTTTTATACATTTTTCCTTGTTTTCTTGGTATCTTTATTTGAATGTAAGCTTAGAAGCCGGCTCATTTTTTGTTAAGCACCTGGGTAGTGCTTGCTGATTGGTGTCTAAATGTAGCCATCCAAACAGCAAGCGCTACCCAGATGCTGAACTAAAAATGGTCCGGCTATTAAGCTTACTTTCTTTTAAATAAAGATACTAAGAGAACAAAGAAAAATTGATAATAGGAAAAAATTAGAGACTTGCTTAAAATTGCTTAAAACTGCATACTCTATTTGAAGCATGAAATTTTATTTTTGACTAGACTATCCCTTTAATAATACCATGAGGACTTAGGACTTCTAGGCTATGCATGTGCAAAAATCAAAAGTGGTATGGCACTCTTTTTCCCTTTTAAAGGCAGATCTTGGCAGCATGGATGGAAAATTGTGCATGCTCCTTTTCAATTATAAAATCTCTACTGTGCATAATCGCATTGCTTTTTCCATTATTATAATGGTTTTCTGCATGTCCATATGTATTAGAAATAAACATGGCTCTTTTCTTTGCACACATTTAATTTTTCAGATGACTTAAACAAACACAAGCAGAACCTGGTTTATACATAATTAGTGAAAAAATAGAATAATATTCTTTAACATATGTAACATGTTTGAAGGTTAACTTTATTTCATTTTAATTGTACACACCTCAATAATTCTCATATTTAAAGCTCTAAAAAACAGTTACATGGAAAGCTTAGTATTCAGCTATATTTGAAAGCTTGGAACAATTATGTAATGTGAGATGGTCACATCCTCTGAGAGAGGTTAGACCAGGTCAACTAGGAGAAGTGAGAGGGGCAGAAAATAAGTATGAAGGGGGACTGGGTTTGAGAGACTACTATAAAATAATGATCGAGAGGGGTAGTCAGGCAATCATAACCTGCACAGGTAATGATAGCCAAATCGCAATCCAGAGAAAGGTCAGACAAGTCATACTCAGCCAGGGTAATCAGGTACCAAATCGCAATCCAGAGAAAGGCGAGACAAGTCATACTCAGCCAGGGTAATCAGGTACCAAATCGCAATCCAGAGAAAGGTCAGACAAGTCATACTCAGCCAGGGTAATCAGGTACCAAATCGCAATCCAGAGAAAGGCGAGACAAGTCATACTCAGCCAGGGTAATCAGGTACCAAATCGCAATCCAGAGAAAGGTCAGATAAGTCATACTCAGCCAGGGTAATCAGGTACCAAATCGCAATCCAGAGAAAGGCCAGACAAGTCATACTCAGCCAGGGTAATCAGGTACCAAATCGCAATCCAGAGAAAGGTCAGATAAGTCATACTCAGCCAGGGTAATCAGGTACCAAATCACAATCCAGAGAAAGGCCAGACAAGTCATACTCAGCCAGGGTAATCAGGTACCAAATCACAATCCAGAGAAAGGTCAGACAAGTCATACTCAGCCAGGGTAATCAGGTACCAAATCAGAATTCAGAAGCCAACTCAGAAAAGCTGGAAGTCGAGCACAATCCAGGAGACAACAGTAGTCCCTTAAGGAATATAGGAACATCATTATAAATGAAGCAGGAGTTCAGCAACCAGTATATTTAAAACAAAAGAAGTTATATAGATTAAATAATAATGATCTGGAAAGGATCTGATGCAAACTTGAGATGTATTATCATGAGGGTTTTCCAGTACAGAGGCCCTGCAGAGGGCATCTGCCAAGCACCAGCATCCTGCTTTAGTATTCAGGTCCCACAGAGGACATCTGACAAGTACCCATATTCCTGCTCTAGTACTTAGAAGTCTCCTGCCATGTCTCAGTTTTTGTACCTTCCAAGTATACTGTGCTATCTGAGCTTATTCCTGTTTTAGTTCTGATATATCTTGAACTGCCTTTCCTGACTATTAATTTCCTTCAGTAATTGTTTCCTGATAACTCTGCTTGTACTATGACAAAGGGGAATAAACTGTGCACATAAAGTCCCTGTGTAAATAAAGATATATAAACTTTTAAATGCCTCTGATATAAGTAGGAAACTTCCAAACATTCTTAAAGTGAATGTAAATTTTGATGCTAAAGTACCCGGTTTTTAAAAATTCGATTAAAAACAGGGGCACTTTAATTCATAAAAAATTTACATTTCACTCGTTTTGTAAAAAAATACTTACCTTTTAATCTTGACAGCCACTCCAGCTTCCTCCGCCCGTCGCAAAGCCTCTTCCTGGGTCTAAAATGAGGAATCCGGCTTCCGCCAATCACGGCGTTGAATCAGACACTGATGACCCATCGACCATTTCTGATGTCAGAAATGGCTTGCGATGACCGGAGGAAGCTGGAACTGCTGTCAATTTTAAAAGTTAAGTATTTTTTCACAACCGGGCACTTTTGCATCAAAACTTACATTCACTTTAAGTAAGTGTATCCAATAGTTGCAACTTGCTTGTAGTTAAACTTCTCAGGATTGAACCCTGGTCTCCAAATTCCAAACCTATTGTTTTACTGCTGTGCTACAAGAGGGCTCAATGTAAGAGGAAATTTGTATCCAATAGTTGCCACTTGCTTGTAGTTAAAGTGGAGGTAAATCCTAGCATTTTTGAAATGCTTGGATTTACCATTGGAACAAATAAAAGTGACTTTCAGTCATGAAGTATAAAATAAGTCATGGTGAAAGTTCTTTTATTTGTTTGAAGGGTTTGCTGCACTGAGCTCCTCAAGCTGCCCATGACAGAACGCTATTTTGCTGTGAGGTGACATTTCTACCTCTTAGCAAATAGCCGTGTGGCCCAGCTGGTGCCAAGCCGGATTGATCGCATCCGCATGCCTATTGGCTAAGAGGTGGAAAGGTCACCTCTCAGCAAAATAGTGTTCTGCTGTGAGCTGCCTGAGGTGCTCAGTGCAGTGAATGCTTCAAACAAATAGAGGAAGTTTCAGCATGAAGTATTTTATACTTCATGACTGAAAGTCCCCTTTATTTGTTCCAATGGTGAATCTTAGCATTTCACAAACCCTAGCATCACTTTAACCTCGAAAACAGAAAGACAACCAGTAGTGCAAGATAGTTTCAAAAAGAGCCCAAATTAAAGCCTCTTGTTAAAACACACTCACGTGGCCTTGAGCTATACTAGCTCAAATAATTTCTGTCAAAACAGGAACTCTGGCAAAACTGAAATTGGGGATCAAATATAAATTTATTCTGCAATTTAAAAGAATAAGAGTCACTCTGGGCACAAATATTGACACCAAAAGCTACTTAATACCACAATAGAAACAGGGTTCAAAAGCTCAATACCTCACAGGAACCAAGTGTAAAGCGGTGAGAGTTTCTCAGAATGTTTTTATTGTTACATGTATATCATTTTAAATGATCTGAAATACTAGTGCATATATTACACCTACTCAGCAGCAGATTTGTTTATGTCACTTCTATTTATTACATAGGTATTTTGGTGAGGTGTCCACGAATTGAGGAGTATAAAGTTACTTGGAAAAAAAAGTGAGAAAGACACAAATTGTTTGCATTTATTTTTTCCAGGTGCAAAATTGTGGCTAGAAAGGAAAAAGTGTACTGTGACTTTTTGGAATTCAATTTGCTTCTAATTGAACATTGTGAATTTTCTGTTCTGTAGGTTGCACATTCAGACATAAAAGTATTTGTAAATACATTAAACTGTACTTTGTAATGGCCGTATAATGCTTTGACATTTTCTATATAACACCAGTTGTCCTTTGTCAGGTTATAGTTTGCATCCATTAACATTAACATTTAAATGCCAAAAAGAAAATCCCTATGTGTAACATATTATCTTTTAAAAAGTTTCTTACATATTTGAAATCAGCTGAGAGGCAAATGACATCAAACTATGTTCCCAAACAAATCTGTAAATATAGTTTGACAAAGGCTGCAACAATTTATTATAACGTTTAATTTAGCAAGGATGTTAACATTTACTTTTCCTTTAACAAGCAAGGAAAATGTCAAGTGCAATGTTTTATAAAATTGTAATAACCATAGAACTTGTATACTATATATTTCACCCAAAATGCTCTATGCACATATTTAAGATGATATTACAGTAAATGTAATAGTTAGTTAATGTGTTGAATTTAATTTGATATCTGGGGTAATTATTTTATAAACATGTTTTCTTAGATAGAAGTTTTTTGTCAGTTTATGGTGCTTCTTTCATCTGTTATAATTTATTCTAATGGTAGCTCAAGCAAGGACCAGGTTCATTTCATGCTAAGTGCATTTTACCGATGCCATTAAAAAAAATGGTCAAAATAACATTGTACTCAAAAAAATTGTATTCAAACTGTTTTTCTTGCCTGAATAAAGTGTAAGTGAAAGATTTTAAATTTAATTTGAAACTAATAGAGCAGTAATAGATGTCAACAACTAAATACAGAAGAATAGCACAATCAACAAATGCATACTGACAAAGAAAAAGCAACTAGGGGCCGATTATCTAAACCTCGCCAGATCAGGCTTGGATTTCACCCCACCCTTGCAGGAGCTGCCCTGGTGGAATTATCTTAAAGGGACAGTAAACATATAAAAAATAATATTAAATAATTCTGTACATAGTGCAGAATTATGTAACATTATCTTAGCAACAGATTGAAAAAACAAAAGATTTAAAGAAACACTGAACCCATTTTTTTTCTTTTGTGATTAAGATAGAGCATGCAATTTTAAGCAACTTTCTAATTTACTCCTATTATCAATTTTTCTTTGTTCACTTGCTATTTTTATTTGAAAAAGAAGGCATCTAAGCTTTTTTTTTCTCCAGAACTCTGGACAGCACTTATTTTACTGGTGGATGAATTTATCCACCAATCAGCAAGGACAACCCAGGTTGTTCACCAAAAATGGGCCGGCATCTAAACTTACATTCTTGCATTTCAAATAAAGATACCAAGAGAATAAAGAAAATTTGATAATAGGAGTAAATTAGAAAGTTACTTAAAATGTCATCCTCTATCTGAATCACAAAAGAAAAAATTGGGTTCAGTGTCCCTTTAAGACATTTTATCCCCCAAAGTTACACTTACCTTGTTTCTTCTCTAGTTTTTTCTAATCTGGTCTTCTTTTCAAAAGCGCTTCGCGGGCGCGCTATTGAGCTAAATGTAGCGCGCTCCCACTCTAGTTTGGTAGTTGGAGCAAGCTACATTTAGTTCAGTAGCACAATCGGGCATGCTGCAATTTTGAAAAGAAGACCTAATTAGAAGAGTTCCACAGTTTTACTTAGCCAACACAGTTATATTAATATACTTTTTACCTCTGTGATGGCCTTGTATCGAAAGCATCTGCAGACTGCCCCCTTATCTCAGTTCTTTTGACAGACTTGCATTTTAGACAATCAGTGCTGACTCATAAATAACTCCACGGGAGTGAGCACAATGTTATCCATATGGAACACATGCGTTAGCAGTGTCTAACTGTAAAAAACTGTCAAAATGTACTGAGTTAAGGGACAGTTCAAATGCTTAGAAATCAGCATATGAGCCTACCTAGGTTTAGCTTTCAACAACAAATACCAAGAGAACAAAGCAAATTTAATGATAAAAATAAACTGGAGGGGGGCGGAGTTAACTGCCTAACGAAGCAGAAGCGTTTTGCATTAGCTCTCTGCTTCATAACGACTTAAACGTTATTTTTGGGCAAAAGGAGGCTTAGATTTGACCCTATTTCGCCAGATTGTCTCTACCAAGGTGAAGACACTCTTTGCCTAGGGTTGCTGAGCCCATTGTGTAATTTTTGTTACTTACACAGGGCCGCAGTTTGCGGCCTACGCACCAGCAATCCATCTGTAACTGGCCTTTGGCACATTCCTGAACCAAAGTTCCTTGCTGGACTCCGGAGGGTCAGGGATCCGCTTCGGAGCTAAAGGACCAAGAACCGAAGCTTGAAGTCTAACTTACTTCCTAATGTAGGACACCGGATGATCGCTACTTCATTGAGGCGCCAAGACCTTATCGTAAGCGGCATTCCGCCAGCCATCTGACCCCGCGGCAAGGTGGCTGCAGCACTCCTGCATCACCATCTGAGAAGCCCGGGCACTGTATTCTGCCTTAACAAAGCGGCACAAACGGCCGCCATCTTTCTTTTGGCCTGCTCCTGCTGCTGAGGAAACTGGACACTAGCGGGACTCTGTGCCGTCTTTGTTCTGCAGCACAAGAAATTCCCTGAGGCTGGTAAGACTGTTCCACCCTCTGTCTATACCCAGTTTGCTACCTCTGGCCCTTGTGTGTTATGGGGGGCAGGTTACCGTGTAATACTCCTGCACTTTAGCCATCAATAACAGAGCAGTCCTTACACATTGTTTACTATCTCCTAACACAAACGCCCCCATTGATTTCCTGAGGAGCCCTCGGGAGTGATAATAGTACTGGCCGGGTATAATCAGCTCAGCTAGTTTGAGGCATATAAATAAATATAACGCTGGTCACCTCATCTGGCTACTGCAAGAGAACATTTCCACCACTACATTTGCAGGCCTCACTTCTAAGGGATCTAACATCTGGGCCCGTCTTCTTTATTTACCCCCAGAGCTGGACACCTACCATACCTTAAACCCACCTGGGGCACTCTGTCCTGTGGATTCAATTACAGTATACCTGTGCCCACAGAACTGCCACATTTAGTGTTATTCTAAGGCTATCTACCCACTCTGCACAACTACTGAGGAGCCCACACCTGGATATTTGCCCACTGGGTTTATATATTGAGCTACTGGCTTCAGAATTCCTCATAGGCTCTCAGGAGTGTCCTGTAGCCTCAATATCCGCCCCTACAGAAGGAGATATTTGTCAGGGGGGTTTATACAGTTCACCCTGACCTTAGTGTGCCTTTCTCAGGGGTGCCCACGTTACTAGTAGCTGCTGCATCAGCTGGGGTGTCTTTGAGGCACTTCCTCAAGGTGTAGTGTAATTCCTTTGTACGGTTCATATCTTGCTCTCACATCCCCTAGCTACTATTGTTATATCTGAATGTTTACTGTATTTGTCTTTCATTCAATGTTTGCCTAATTAGAACTCCTATAATCCTTACCCTCACCTCCCTGCTCCCGCCCAGCTTGTCTGGGTGGGTCACAACCTCTCTCCCTTTCCCCTTCCTTCGGTCATATCCTCCTTACCCCGAGGTGAGGGCTGAGGTCTAGAATAAGTATAAGTTATTGCCTGCGGTTGCTGCTGTAGGTTCTTATCTTTATGTTATATCTGTTCGCGCTGTCCTGCCTCCACACCGATTTTTGTAGTCTGTTTGCCCCTACTCGTGGGACTATGCAGAGGGTTGTCCCTCATCCGATGTGGTAGGTAGGATTGCGGGAAGGTCAGAGTGGTTGCCCTATCTTAACAGCATGAGTATCGCAAAATATATATATATTGATTCACGCTCTAACATGTAACTTGTCACTTTAATTGTCCATTTAACATCAGCCCACTCTGTAACACGGGGCTTGGTTGGCTTGAAGGGTGTGTTATTGCTGTCAGTCATCAAGGAATTCATCCTGTCTATGCAATGCCTCATACTGCTAGGAGACAATCCAAATCTCACACTAAGCCTCAGAAGACAGTCTTGGACCACTTCTCGCTACAGGCTCAGCAAGGGCCTATCAAGCCACTTTCTAACCAGATGGATCAAGATTCTCAGGATGAGGGCTCCCAGTCTAGTTTTAACTCTAGCACAGCCACCTCTAGATACATTAGGAAGTCTGCTATGCAGAAGATGCTGGTTGCGCAGACCCTATCCATCATGAAGGAGATCCATTGCAGCTCAGTTGAACTACATAAAGATATATCTTAGATAGGTGAACGTGTGGATGCTATGGAACACAAGCAAGACGATCTGGCCACAGATCATACCAATCTTGTCTCAAACTCCGAAGCCCTATCAGATCAGATAACACAGCTGGAATACAAGCTAGCAGACCTAGAAGATAGGTCCCGCAGGAGTAATATCAGATTTAGAGGCATTCTGGAAACGGTTTCACCCTCTGAGTTGCAGGCCTTTTTCTTTCAGACCTATTTCAAGAACTGCTTGGGACCTTTGAAATGTTACTCAACACCTTGGAGAGGTGTCATAGGGCTCTTAGGCCCTGTTCGCTATCATCTGACAAACCCAGAGACGTTATTGTATGTTTTCACAGCTATAGTGTCAAGAACTGGGTCTTGCAGGCAGTATTTTGCAGGCCATCTCTCTCTGAGAGATTCAGGGGGATTCAACTACTTCAAGATCTCTCTCAAAATACCCTCCAACAGAGGAGACTGTTCTCCCCAGTTACAGAAGTTCTCAGAAGAGAAAACATCAAGTATAGGTGGGGGTACCCAATCAAAATTGTTGTTACAAAAGAAAACCCGTCCTATACGGTTAATACCCTAAGTCAGGGTTTCTCTCTATTAGAATCCTGGGGCTTGCGACCACCTGAAAGCAATATCCAAGCCCATCCCCAGGCCAAGTTCAGGGCCTCTGCACCAGAATGGCAGGTCAAGGAACAAAGACCAAAAAGGCCTAAGCATCAAGCTCCTCCACATGAACTTGATCTGTAAAGGTCCCGGATCTCGGTTTTACCCATCGAGCGCCCTTGGGGTAAGCTAACTTGTTTAACTATTTCTGGGGGTCTCTGGGTTTTTGTTAAAAGCATAGAGTTACGTGCCTATATCAGTTGCACCTTACTTTTGCTGTACTTATATAATTACATTGTTTTAGAATGTTTAGAATGTTTAAATATTGTATATCTATTTGGGTCATACCACTCTGACCTTATTGCTCATACTTTGATTCTCCCCCCAAATTAGCCCGTTTCCTGGTCTCAACTTGGTGGATTATTTCCACCACAATACCCACATTTTTTGTCAGCAGATCTATTCCATGTTGTACAAGCTTTACCCTTGTTCCCTTCTTCCCTTTCCCTCTATCCCTGGCAGGCCCTGGCATTCCTTTTCTCCTACTTTGGTAAATGGCTCATAGTAATGATATAAAATTCCTTTCTCATAATGTTAGGGGTTTGAATTCGCCAGGCAAGCGTAGCATTTTTCTTAGATCACTCTCACACTCGAATCCGGATGTTGTTCTCCTCCAAGAGACACACTGAAAAGAGGGAGATATCCCTAGACTTATCTCTAAAAATTGAACTTGCCCCGTATTCCTCCAAGGCAAGAGGGGTGGCTATCCTGATACACAGGAACCTGGCGTGTGAGATATCCTTCATAGAAAAAGATCCCCAGGCCAGATACATAATATTAAAGTGTAAGCTTAATCAAATTCTGTATACCATTGCCTCTGTATACCTTCCTAATACTCGTCAGTGCAAATACCATTCACAAAATACTCAAACTGGTAGATAGGTACGGACAGGATAGGGTAATTATTGGTGGGGACTTCAATTTGGTATGGGACCCCCTCTTAGACAAAAAGACAAATAGAACTAGCTCGGGTATCTCCCGTAGTGATAACCTCTCCCTCAAATTTAGGTCCCTCATGTTGAAATTTGGGCTCTATGATGTATGGAGAGCCTTCAACTCACAGGACATAGACTTCACACACTACTCACATGCCCACTCAACTTATTCCAGACTAGATTATATTTTTTCACAAGCCCAAACCTTAGACCATGTTAGAAAAGTTAAAATCCACGTCTGCCCATGGTCAAATCACGGTCAGTATTCCCTTACTCTTAGCGCACCTACTGGTAAATCAATACCTGTATCCTGGACCATGCCACACACCTTACTTACTGACATCCCCTTTAGAGAAGAGTTACGGAATTCCATGAGGGAATTAATTGAATTGAATGATAACCATTTAGTCTCTGATGATACTCTGTGGGGAGCTTTGAAGGCCTCTTTCATAGGCTTGATTATTAAAAAACAGGCTAACTTACGGAAAGCTCAGAGATTACCCTTATCACAGGCCTTTAGTGAACTGAAAAACTTGGAAGCTCAGAATCGCAGCTCTCCTGCACCGCCACAAACTGAAGCGATTTGCAACTTGAAGGCCCATATCTGTGAACTGGAACTGAAATGCACAGCAACTTATTAAGACTAGGCAATTATTTTATTATAAGGGTAATAAAGCTGACATATTATTAGCCAATAGATTACGCCATAAAAAAGTGCTTCTCGCATTCAAATGCTTAAACATAAAGGCCAGTCCACTACTTTGCCCAGTCAGATAGGCTCTCTCTCTGCCAAATACTATGAAGACCTTTATAACATTATGGATTCTGAGTCTCCCTCTGCCATCACCTGTTATCAAACAAATTCTTAAACAACTTAATCTCCCTACTTTGTCGACGACTGACCAGGATTCCCTGAGAGGCCCGATTTCCCTAACCGAGGTTAAACAGGTAATTAGGCACCTTAAGCCGCTTAAGGCCCCAGGTTCTGATGGCTTTCCCACTTTGTTCTATAAAACATACAGGGCTGAATTATCCCCCCTGTTACAACATTTTTTCCACACGGCTGGCTTGCAGGGCTCATTACGCAGGGAATTCCTGGAAGCCACTATTATAACTATCCTGAAGCCCGGTAAGGACCCATGTTTATGCTCTAGTTACAGGCCAATCTCACTCATAAACACAGACATTAAAATCTATTAAAAAATTCTAGCTAATAGAATTGCTACACTTCTGCCCAATCTAATTAATGAGGACCAGGTAGGCTTTATCCCAAACCGAAAGGGGCCCGATAACACTAGGCATTTGCTTAATATTGCTATGGAGGCCACCAGACAAAATAAACCCTTCTCGATCCTATCATTGGATGCTGAGAAGGCATTTGATAGGGTCAGATGGGAATACCTCTGGGAGGTCTTGGAGGCATTTCGATTCCCAGTAGAAATGCACTCTCATATACAAGCTCTGTAATCTTTTCCTTCTGCAAGGGTCAGGGGTATGGGGTTTTGTTCTGCTCCATTCTCACTGTGCAATGGCACCCGTCAAGGCTGCCCTTTATCCCCTCTCTTGTTCGACTTGGATATAGAACCCCTTGCCAAACTCATCCATCAGGAACCCTTTGTGAAAGGTATTACTCTTCACGGTACTTCCCACAAAATTGCGCTCTTTGCGGATGACATCACAATTTTTTCCTCTTCCCCCAAAGATACTATCCCACTGCTTCTGTCCCTTTTGAAACTCTTTTGTGATATGTCCTTCTACAAATTAAACCCTGCAAAAACAGAACTTTATTCATGGGGGTTCCCCCCAGACTATATTCAAGACCTTGTAAACACACACAACTTCCAGAGAAAAAAGGAAAACATCAAGCATTTAGGGATTTACATCTCAAACAACATTACTCAGCTTATTCATGACAATTATATCCCATTGTTATCTGAACTGCGCTCCCTGACCTCCAAGTGGAACCTCCAGACGGTGTCATGGTTGGGCAAGATTACTGCCCTCAAGATGTCATTCCTTCCTAAATTGACGTATTTGTTTAGGTGCCTTCCACTTCGGCTTCCTAGGCATCTGTTAGTGCAGTTCCAGAGCGGGTTTACCAGATACATCTGGCGGGGGAAGCCAGCCAGAGTGACTCATAAAGTTATGCAGTTCCCTAAGCCCTATGGGGGTATTGCATCGCCCTCTATAATCAGATACTACGAAGCTGCTATGCTCACTCACATATCACTCTGGGGAATCATCAATCCCCCTAGCAAATGGAGCATTTTGGAGCAGGCATCCTTACCCAACCATGTTTATCTGCGGGATCTTATTTGGATTCCTCCTCATTGTCGGCGACACCTCTACATCGACAATAAAGTAATTAAGGAATGCTTATTTATTTGGGGCAAACTAAGGCATTAGTCTGGGGTAGCACCACATCCATCACCCATTCACTCTATCGAGGGCCTCCTTCTAGGCCTCCCTGACTCCCACCCTAATACCTGGACTAATCTAGGGCTTACGAGGTTCAGGGACCTGCTGGTCCCTCAATCTCCAAACCATTTCCCCCCCTTACCCAGCTTGTAAGATCTCAGGTAATTCCCCCAAGCTACATTTTGAATTTACAAGATTTAGGAGCATACTTAGCTCATGGAGATTTTCCCCTTCCACTCCCCGCCCTCTGACTCCCTGGGAAGCTAGGTGGCAGAGGGGGGGGGGGGGGGGAGCTGTTTAGACCTATGTCCCAACATTACCTGTTAATGGAAGGGGCACTGCCCACAGATAAGGCAGCCCATCTTCTGAAATGGGAAAACACACTGCACACTTCTTTTCCTTCACAGATATGGGCTAGAGCATTTGACCTTACCTCCAAGGCCATCCATTGCACAACTCTATTTGAAACATTCTACAAACTTTTATCACACTGGTACTTTATTCCCACGAGATTGTTTAAGCTGGGCCTAATTGCTTCCCCTCTGTGTTGGAGGTCTTGCGGCCTCCCAGGTAATTCCCTCCATATTTGGTGGGGATGCCCTAAAATTAAGTTATTATAGAACAGGGTCTTTGCGACCTCGTTGATATTGGGCATCCGGGTTCTTAAGTCTCTAGAAACTGCCCTACTCCACGTAGGACTTCATCCTCTTCCCAAATACCAAAGCTATTTATGTATTTACTTTTTCACCACCACAAAACTAGCTATAGCTAGATCCTGGAAAAAAGATAGGCCCCCTGAGTGGAACTCTTTCCTAGAAACCATGACTTATATTAAAGCTATGGAAAAGAATGTATTTTTTACACTAAACAATATTGATCTCCATGAACTTATATGGGAGAATTGGGCATCCCTATTTAAACCTCACTGGCAACCCACAGTCTCTATGTGATAATAATAACTATAAAAAAAATAATAATAATAAGTAGCCAGTGTCTGCCATCCCCCCCTTCCCCCCTCCCCGCCTTCCCCTCCCCCCTACCCCAAGTATAAGCCTAAATCGTGTTCTTATTTTGGTTGTAACATTTTCATCTGCTCTTGTTGGTTTCTGTTTGGACACTCTGCAAGTGTTACTCTGTGTTAATTGATTTACTTTCAATAAAGCTTTTTGAAACCAAAAAAATAAAAAAAAAATAAACTGAAAAGTTGTTTAAAATTGCATGGTTTATCTGAATCATGAAATTAAATGTTTATTTGACTGTCCCTTTAAATAATCTCACCAGTCCAGAGACCTTTAAATAATCAGCCCCTTAGTCTGAATTTAAAAATGAGTAGTAGATTTTTTCTGACAAATTTCAGTTACATTTTTCTTCCCCCCTGCATCCTGTGACAAGCATCAGCCAACCACAAAAAGCATATATGTATATATACTGCAAATTCTTGTACATGCTCAGCCAACCACAAAATGCATATAGGTATATATAGTGCAAATCTTGTACATGCTCAGCCAACCACAAAATGCATATACATACATATACTGCAAATTCTTGTACATGCTAAGCAGGAGCTGTTGCCTCAGAAAGTGTGCATATAAAAAGATTGTGCACATTTTGATAATGGAAGTGAATTGGAATGTTGTTCACAATTCTATGCTCTATCTAAAACCTGAAAGTTTAATTTTGACTTCAATGTTCTTTAATAGTCAGATACTTATTTCCTATGCTCATTGGCTTATGGGTACTTGCTCATGCTTAAATGAGATGCTTTTGCATAAAGAAAAGAAGAAAATTTAGTATAGTAATTCCTTTTAATGTTTAACCAACCCATGGGATTCAGTGGGACTTAAATTGTAGGGTATATGTAAGAACCATGAAGAAAAGTCATCTAAACAGTGTAGTATTACAGCGAGTATGGCCAGTAGAATGCTTGATTGTATTGGTAGAGGTATTTGCCACAGAAATAATAAGGTTCTTATGCCTCTTCACATATCACTAGTTAGGGCTCAACTTGAGTATTGCGTGTAGTTTTGGAGGCCATATCTCCAGAAAGATATAGATAAACTGGAATATGTGCAAAGGAGGGCTACTAAAAAATACAACTTACAAAGAAATCCTCAATGACCTAAATATGTATAGCTTAGAGAGAAGAGAAATAGGTGATATGAAAGAATTTCTTTTAAAAAGAAATTAAACTCAGAACTTGCAGTTTTAAGAGACTTTCCAATTTACTTCCATTATGAAATTATGCAGTCTTTTACATACACACTTTCTGAGGCACTTACTACAATTGAGCATGTGCAACAGTTCAGTGCATACATATATGAGTATGTGATTGGCCAGGGGGCTGGCAAATTAAGCAACTTTAAAATTTGCCAAAAAAAATCTACTGCTGATTTGAAATTCAGACTTCAGAGCGTTATTGCACTGTCTTTCTATTATGCATTTGGTCAATTATGCAGTTCTATCCATTGTTACGGTCACATTTGTGACATTTTATATTGTATTTTACTGCACCATTAAACTATGGTATTTTAACTCTTTGCTGAGAGCCTGAGCTTGATTGAAATCTACCCTGGAGTGATTTGTTGCACTGCTTTGGTCAGTGAACTGGGACACTGTGAACTCCCAGTTTGCCTCTATAAGCACAACAGAGTGCTGCTTTACTTGTGAGTATAAAATCTGTATTCACCTATTTTTACATTTGTCCAAACTATATCACACGAGGAGGCGCCCTTGTCTTTGTGATTTTCTTTGCACAGAGAGAGTATTTACCCAGACTGGTTTTGTGACAAGGAGCTGACTTCTGGATCTAAGGGAGAATCTTATATATGTGCTATCCAGGAGGACTAATAAACCTCTGAAGTGCCCTCCTAATCTTGGGACTGTCTGAGCATCAATATCATATACAGATAAGAACTTATTAGAGACTTAATACTATTTATTTATTATATATTGTTTTAAGCTGCATTTTCTGTTTATATTGATCTCATCACATCACATTTGATGAGAGTCCATGTCTCATTTTTTCTGTAATTGTCATTATTATTTTGTCTTTATACATTATTATCTGATAATTTTATATTATTTTTAAGTGTTTATTGTTTTTACTATACTTCAGTATTATCCTACAGATTGTTGTAATACATCTATATTTATATTAGGCCTTGGTTGGCCTTTTTTTTTTTTTTTTTTTTAATTATATTTTTAAAAATTATATATTTCTTCTAGCGCCCCCTGGAGTTACGCTTGCATAGTGTAACAGGTATTTCTACTTATGTAATGGTCCTTTAAAAGATGCCATGGATAGAAGGAAACAATACTGACCAATAAAATCCATAGTTTGAAATTCCTAAAACAGTTGTCACAAGAAGAGAAGATGCATTGACAGTTATAATACAATCTACCCTAGTTAAAACTGTTTGCCTTTTCTTGATTTCTTGCAATATTTATCCAGTATAAAGCTAAAATATAAGGTACATGTACTGTAACAGCCCTTCATAGTAACACATTTAAGGGACATTCTCATAACAATTGCTATTTGATATTTGATGTTAGTATAATGACAGCAATATGATTTACATTCATTTTTGTTTAATTGGACACGAAACCCAATATTTTTCTTTTATGATTCAGATAGAGAATACAATTTTTAACAACATTCCAATGAACTTCTATTATTTAATTTGCTTCATTCTTCAGATATTCTTTGTTGAAAAAATAGCAGTGGGTGAGCCAATCACATGAGGCATCTATGTGCAGCCACCAATCAGCAGTTACTGCGCCTAGTTAGATAGCTTTTTAACAAAGGATATCAACAAAATGAAACAAATTACATAATAGACATAAATTTAACGGTTGTTTAAAATTGCATGATTTTTCTTAACCATGAAATTAAAAATTTGGGTTTCATGTCTGAATAAAAAAACCATATTTAGACAGAACTGTAAGACATCAAAAGCACCTTTCCTACCCCCTCTACTCTGATCTGTGCTCTCAATGAGCGAACGTTAAAGTGCTTTCAGCTCTGAGCATGCCCAGTGATGCCAGTATGTTAATAAAACATATATCTTATCTGGAACCAGGAATGTATATTAAAATCCTGCCTATAAAAGATAGTTGAAAAAACAAACAAACAGGTGAGACATTTTTTGTTGCCATTATGCTAAGGTCAGGTAGCTCGATTTTTTTTTATATTATTCACAAATTCTAAACTGTGAGGTAGACCCCAGAACAGGATTTGCTTTCATATAATATATTTAAATGTGGTATTGAAGCTCTGTATCAGATTACATATGAGATCTCAGCTGGGTGATTATAGAGGTTTCAGGAACAAAATATGACAAGGAGGTGGAACTGTTTTCTTTTTCTGCCATATGTTTCTGATTGAAGCTGTTTTGTATGTCATATGTTATTTGGTACTTTTTCTTTTTCAATTATATCCATAAACATATGTTTTACACTTTCACACAATATCAATACCATATGGGCTTTAAACATGTATGTGTGATAACATCAAATAAATATTTAGCATTATCATGAAATTCAAGTAATCATCAAACTTTTATGTCATGCAAAATATCACACGAACAATACAGGTATCCAATGTTCTGCAATTAAAATAGAGAACTAGAAATATAAATGACTTTTGATCCCCAGTATTGAAAAGAGAGGATTTATTGGACTCGTTTTTTTTTTTTTTTAAATATGTTTTTATTGAGACAAACAAGAAAAAAATAACAAGATACAACTCCACATGGGTATGTGCATATAAATTACAGATCTAAAAAGGTATACGACAAATTTTAAACAGTGGTATAATAAATATTTCTTATATTTAACACATACATGGCACTTCATTTGCTGGTAAATATAGAGGTGGAATTACTCAAGGGTGCATATATAGGGTCTCTTTTTTACTATTATGTGAAGGATGAGAGAAGAGGTGAAAGATTACAGCGGGCAAGAGCCGCTTTGGTTAAAGAGAAAATGGGTATAGGACCCAGCATAAGGGGGGGGGGGGGGAGGCTATAATAAATTGCTCTAAATAAAATGAGGCTGGTGGGAAAAGTAAGAAGAAGAAAAGGGAGAGGAAAAACCTAAATAGTACTCTGGGTATTTGTTTGGAATATAGGAAGTGAGCTAGGAGGGCTAGTTAGTACATAGCTGAATAATCTTTAATATGGTGGGTTTGCAAGGGTCTATAAACAAGGGATGGCATACATGTTCAATAGCGACTGAGTCTCCAAAGAGGTTAAAATTACTTAGACCAACCTTAGTTAAGTACAGTGTTCATATGTTAAACTAACAAGACATCTATTTGAAACAGAGTAAGGGTAAATTAGAAGAGAGTAACTTGCATTGATGAACCTGAAATCGAAGGTTATGAGCCCATCTATATGAGTATATATTTATGTGATCTCTGCAAATATAACATAAAAGAATAAAATTGCCAGACCTTAGAAGTTTAAGTAATACAACAAAGTAAGCCTTCTGTATGAACATGAGCTACCCTCAACTATTATCTATCATCTGTCTGTTAGACTTCATAAATATAATAGTTTCCCATCTTACAGCATGGCTTGACAGCCCCAATTACAAATCTGAGTTGTTAGGTCTCCATTCTGACTTATCTTACCCCCTGTCTCAAGCCATGGGAGACGTCTACTAAACAAAGGAGGATCATGGCACATTAGAAGGGAGTTGTCAGTAAACAAGCTGATATCCAATGGGCTCTATGCATGTGGGTTAAGGCATTCAGCCTATTCCAGATTTGGGGGAGACAAAGCGACAAATAATCAAAACAAAAAGCTGGTTTCGCATTTCCCCTAGATTATTTTTAAACACTGACAAGGAGGTGGGGAAAACCTGAGTAAAACTTTGTACTGAGCTGCAGTCTGTCCTTTCCAGCATTAAGTCCTCTTTGCATTTCTTCCTTGGGTCACATCTGAAAGAGTCTCTAGGATAGGTAATGTGTGTCACCGTGTTAGCCGCTTCCAAGCACGACTCAGGCACAGGGCGGAAACTGGGGGAGATCTCGTTGTTCATGGACGCATCGCAGAATAATGCACTCGTAGCTCCTGGGGTGCGTTGTGGAATAGATATTCCTTTAACTCTCATAGATAGTTTCCTATTCTGGTCGGAGAGGATCTCGGAGCTTCCCTGCTGTGGAGCCGCCCGGGCTTGTGGTATGTATTTAGCCAGATCTATAAGTGCCTGAAAGGTGTGTTGAAGATCGATGAAAAGCGCTTCTGACCCCTGTCGCAATATTTCCTCCCCTCTAACCATATGTGCCATGACTCCGAGAGAGGTAAAGTCTGTGTGTATGGTCGACTTCCAGAGAGTGTGATAGGGATTGCTTCTCTCCACTTTCCTTCCGTAGCTCTCAGCACAATCCCCGGTGGGGAGAGGGATGGAGAGGGCGAGGGGGGGGGGGGTCAGCAGCCCTTAACTAAGAAGAGATCACTCGATAAGGCAAGTACGGTTGGCTTAGGGGTAGGAAGGCTCTTGTTCCAGGTCCAGGTCTCCCCTCCATTGAGTAATGTGGCTGTGACTTGCGAGGAGTTAGTAATGCGACTTCATCCACCTTAGAGAGTGAAAAGATGAGGCCTAAAATGGCGGCTCGCTTCTTCTATGTTTCAAGGCCGCTTCATACCGGAGCTTTATGTCTCAGCGTCCTCTCTAAATTCTTCAGCAATTGAACTAGTTAAAGGGCCATTTGTTAAGGCTTGTGTACAGGAGCAAAAATCAGGTGTTTGCCTGAAAAAGAATGGTATTTAGGAGCTGAAAGTAGCTTTAGTTTGGAGAGCTTTGAGTGAAAGCGTCTGCTCTGTTTGGCGGTTAGCTCCGCCCCTTATTGGACTCTTTAGTAATTTGTGTCATCTTTGTTAATTAAAACAATTGTTCACCTGTAAATAAGACTGTCTTGAATTGATAGCACTAGAAAAATAAAACAATAAAAGAACACAGGTGCAACACATCACTATACAGTAGCAAATTTAATGCACTCAAACCAACAAACCTATAAATACAATTAGCACATTGCACAAAACCCTTATCAGCTCATAAATCCATTCTGTATCCAACTTAAAGGGACAGTAAACACTTGAGATTTTTATAAAAAATGTTTAGTTATGCATAATGAAGCGACTTTGGAATATGCTTTTATTATTTATTTTGCCCCTTTTCATGTAATTTAGCTCTAAAAATTGAGCAATTTCTAATTTTCAAAAACTTTAAATACATCCTGCGGCCTTTTCAAGGCTTAGGGCTCCATTTATTAACCAGAGGATGCTGCTTCAGAGGCCCATTGTGTCAGGCTCGCCTGAAACGGAAGATAAGAAGCAGCGGTCATGAGACCATTGCTTCTTAACCTATCCACCCCCTTTTAGGTGGCAAATTGAAATCATCCCGATCCGATACGATCAGGATAATTGACAGCACCTGCTAGCACCTGATTGGCCGCCAGTGAGCAGGGCTGGAATTGCACAAGCATTTCACCAGAAATGCTTGTGCAATGTTAAATGCAGACAGCGTATGCTACCGCAAATCATGTCCACTCGACATTTAATAAATCAACCCCTTAGTCTGCTGCATATCTGTCCCAAATTTGCTTTATCAAAACAATGTACTTTATATTAACTTTATGACAGTTGCTAGATTTGTTATCTGTGGACAAAAGCCGAGATTGGCTTCTGGAAATAAGGCAAATGGTGGGTAAAATTGCAGTAAAAATTATGTTTATTTGTTTAAAAAATGTATGACTTGGCTGATGTGTTATTCTACAGCAACACAACATAAATGTATTGTGTTTACTGTCCCTTTAAACATCCACTGTCCCTTTACACATCCACTGTCCAACAACTATAAATGAAATCAAGTATGTCTCTGTTCACTGTAGTATTTTTTGCATTACAAAATTATCATAGATCAGTACCTCATAGATAGGTAACAACTGCCTGTGCTCCAAATATACTCATTGCTGTAGGGAAGTCAAGGAAACATTTGACTTTCTCAAGATGTCTACTACACTAAAGTCTCTTTAATCAACACTAGTAATTCCAGTGATCGAATAGAGCAGTTTGTGTATCTCCAATTAAAGGGACAGTAAAGTCAAAATTAGATTTTTATGATATAGACCGAACATACAATTTTAAACGACTGTCCAATTTACTTCTATTATCAAATTTGATTCATTCTCTTGCTATCCTAAGTTGAATATTAGGCTCAGGACCAGCAATGCACTATGGGGAGCCAGTTGAACACGTGACATGACATATGCAAATGACCAGAGACATATATGTGCAGCCATCCATCACCAGTTAACTCCAAGCAGTGCTTTGCTTCTTCTGATCCTACCTAGGTATGCTCCTCAACCAAGAATAGCAAAAGAGCAAATACATTTGATAAACAAAGTAAATTGTAAAGTTAAACAAACAAAAATTGTAAAGATTGACTTTAAACCTTGTTTGTTTATTCCAGATATAGCAAATTCTAAATGAAGCTATATAACAAGCAGTAAAGTTACTTATTGCTTATGTTAATTATTATTGTTGATGACAATTAACTTACAGTCCACCCACAATAACATTAATATTATTTTTTAGGAAATATTATTGCTGTAAAAATCTCAGTTTTAGCTGCTTGTGAGGTTTGACTATGGCTGTGTATTGGCTGCTTTCACTGATAAACTAAGGCCTTGAGGCCCATTTATCAAGCTCTGTATGGAGCTTGTGGGCCCGTGTCTAACGACCGCTGCTCCATAACCCTGTCCGCCTACTCTGAGCAGGTGGACAGGAATCTCCACAATTCAACCCGATCGAGTACGATCGGGTTGATTGACACACCTTTGCTGGCGGCCCATTGGCCGCGAGTCTGCGGGGGGCAGCATTGCACCAGCAGCTCTTGTAAGCTGCTGGTGCACTGCAGAATACGGAGAGCGTATTGCTCTCCGCATTCAGGGAGGTCTTGTGGACCTGATCCGCACTGTCGTATCAGATCCGCAAGACCTTTGATAAATAGGCCTCCTTGTCTCACTCTGAGCATTGTAAGATAACTTTCAATTCTTTGTTATTTTGACACTTTTTGTGAGATTGTGGGTTTCTGGTGTGTTGTGGTCAAGATGTACAATTTAAGGTTAATCTTGATCAGTGATCAATTGTAGTTATCACATATTTCCCATGACAGTCAACCTTTAAAACTAAAAATGAATTCCTGATGTAAAAATCCTATTCTTCAAGTAATGTGTGAGTTTAGATAGCATGTTCATGGGCACACTTGTTCCAGTTGCCTTTTAATGAGATTTTAGACCTAAAACATCTGACTTACTTGTCAGTTTTCTTTTAAATATTATGGATATACAAATTAATTTTATGTACAGGACTTCTCCGGAATTGCCCCAATCTTTGGAACTTTCTGCCTCACTCCACAATACTCATCCCCTAGTTTTCAAAGATTCAAGCGTTCCTTAAAGACTATACAATTAAGGGATGTGTTCAATGTACACTAACCTTTTTCTTACCTCAATCTTCATCTCTTTTGTCATCACCTTGAACCCTCTTAGCATGTAAGCCTATGAGCCCAGCTGTCCGCTAGATCATCTTCAGGTAAGGTGAGCTCCAACAGTGCAACTATTGACAGAGCCCTCTACCCATTTGATTCATGTAAATGTTACCTTTGCATATTATACCAATGTTTACAGTGTTGTAGAATCTTTTGGCACTCTACAAATAACTGGTAATGCATCTTTGTTAGTCAACACGTGAGTGCCTTTTCATCACTTGAGATTGTATGACGCAAATGTAAGTGGGTTAAAAGCCATCAAATATTTGAGGGGTTAACAAAGATTCTATGATGTATTTTACTGAATCAGATGCTATAAGATTATTATCAAACTGAACAAAGCTGACTTATCAGATGTCATAGCACACTGAACTTTATGGTTTAGACATTTTTGAAAAACTAGGGATTTTGAAAGAAATAGCCACCATAATGTGACAATTATATTTCCACATAAAACGACAGATGAGTGGTAATATTTGGCTTTACAGTATCCTCCAAGACATTTATTGTTTCCTGTTGTATGAAAGTTATGAACACTTTACATTTAGGGGCAGATTTATCATTATCTGGACAGACAAGACTCGCATGCATAGCATCTGTCTAGTCAGGATTGCAAAGAGCAGGTAGAAATTGAAATCGCGCAAGAGCAGAGCTTGGTTAGAACAGTGCAGGGAAAAGTTATTCTGCCACCAGTGGAAGAGGTTTGGAAGCAGTGTTTTAAGACTTGCATTTGCAGGCTCAGCTGAGTGAACCTGCACCATAATAGCCATTCACTTTTTGTTTATTTTCTATTTTTTCAATTTGCAATCTGTTTTTTAAGTTAAATATAGCAGCATTATCTATTATATGAGAAGGATCAAAATCACTTATTCTTGTATGAGAATGAAGAAAAATACTCTGTGTAAGTCTGGATTGGTGAACGTCTATCCGTGTTGTATGCTAGTAAAACCTATAAACGATATTGATATCTTTTTCATTTTCTCTTGCTAAAAAATATAAAGAAAATAAATTAGTTAATGATTTTGCAGAATTTTCTACCCTATAATTGTTCACGAAATTAAACAAAATAATTACGTGATCAATTCTGATGGAGTGATTTGCAAAGTTCTAAATATGAAAACAACATGATTGCTTGGAATATATGAGACCCATATTATAAGCTATCATTTGTAATAGCTTAATACAAACAATTAAAAGGCAAGCTGTAACATATTTTAGCAGTGGGAAAATCAATCAATCAATCAAAAAAAAAAAAACATTCACAGGTGGGATCTACAATTCTCTAAAAGCAGTGGTGAAATAGTTAAGAACAAGTGCTATTCCTGATGTGGGGTACAGCTGTGATTTTTACGCTAATTTGCATAGCAATTTGGGACCGCTGGGCTACACCTTTACTGAACACTATAATTTTATACTCCAAAAATAGCATTGTTTGTTATGAGAAAAAAAAAAACGTAAATTCTACATGATTTAAACCTTTTTCTTGCTTACATTTGACGTGATGAATGAAACTTTTGAATCATAAAAATGTTAAATATTTGTTCTAGATATGCCATATTTCTTTCAATATGACAAGAAAATCATTATGTATTTATTAAATGCTTTTCTGTATTAATATTGAACTTATGGGACTGATTTTTAGAGCACTTACTCAGACTTCCCTTGGGTAAATGACATCAAGACCTCTTTGAGTCCCATAAGTTATTTGTAAAGTATTTATTTGCAATACGATGGGGATTTTAACATATGTCCTCATATAAAGTGTTTGAGCAATTCTGTAGCATCTTAAACATTATTCTCATGGTAGTCTCTTTACTCTTTTTTTTGATTGCTAAAGCTTAGAATTCCCATTGAGAAGATACACTTTCTTTTTTTTCATCTGAAATTATTTCCTTATACAAGTTAACCAACTTTAATAAGAATGCACATTTGTAAATCAATTTGTTAAAATTAAATAATTTTATTATCATTTAAATTAATTTATAAAGCTGCTTCAAATTGTGTATTGGTGGGTACATGACTAGGGGCACACAATGACCAAGATTAAAAGAAACCAGGTGGTGACATTAATATCTAGTGGGAAACAACCTCACCACAACACTGCAACTCCAAAATCGTGCATCTGCAAGTTGCGAGCGAATCTCCATTAGATTAAAGTAAAATAAATACATAAATAATAAAGAATTAAAATTGGTAAAAACACCCCAAAAACGATTCACTGTAACATATGCATTTAAGAAAGCCTAAAAAAAGGAAAATACAATAAAATTAGACAACCTTGTCCCCATAACATCAAGATGCATAAAAAGGGCAATAGAATCTTTATGCATTCCATATTCATGGCATTTGTAGAAGAGAAAAATCCCAAGAAAATCCTCAGAATGCTCATAGTCAACCATTAATTCATGTTTGTGAGGTCTCTAACACACCTCCTGTCCTATCCAGCGAGATGTGAATATTTTACGCTTACAAACATTTACAATTATCATGTTTAATCCCTTAAGTGTGAAAGATGACACATTGTTGTTATCCAAACAATGTTTTTTTGCACTGAAGATGTCAGCGTAGCATCATCAGGGGAGGCATATTCAGAGCTCATCATGGTTCCCCCTTGCACTTAACCTGCAACCCCTGTGGTCTAGTGTTCTAAAATCACCTGGGGAAATGGGGGTGCCGGTAACATTCCCAACGTTTGAAACCGAATCACTTTCAAACGGTGTCTGTCTTGGGGTTTGAAAAATAATCACATTTAAAAAATATAAAATAAAAACACACTAATTTTAAGACACATTGATACATATAAACTCTTATAGCAGGCCATCAAAAAGGCCTAGATACCCCATGTTTTAAAGGCCTATTATAAGAGTATAGATGTGTCTATATGTATCAATGTGCATTAAAACAAGACACAAACCGTTTGAAAAAAAATTAAATAAAACCACACTAGTTTTAATGCACATTGATACATATAGACACATATATAATATTATACTGGGCCACTAAAAAGTCCTAGAAACCCCCAAAACCCCTTGTTTAAAAGGCCAGGAGTCCCTCTTTAAAGTAAACCCCTATATACATTTTTAAAGCAAGGTGATTACCCGGCCTGAAAAAATTTCTAGATAAAAGTAACATAACTATACTGAAAGGCCTATCTTTATATGAGGATAACCCCTTCTTTTTACTGTAGAGTTTAGGAGGAAACAAAACACATACACTATTGTCTATAATATGTTTATTACAATTTAAATTAAGAAATGCATATTTTTCACACTTTGAATTGCATATTTCTTACATATCATAGCATATATAAAAATAATGGTATAGTTTGAAACTCCTGGAAAAAAAATATATAATATGTGTGGGTTTCTCACTGTAAAATGACCTACAGGAGTAGGGACTAATTATAAGCAGCATCTAAAAGCTGCAAAACAGCTCAGCACAGGGGTTAAGCAGCTAGGTTAAAGTCTGTTTCTGAAGTTTTGGTTGTAATTGTTTTAACTGTTCAGCTGTAAGTTCCTCTTATTAAAGGGACAGTCTACTCAAGATTTTTTATTGTAAAAAGATAATTACTTTATTATCCCTTACCTAGTTATACAAAACCAACACAGTTATATTTATATACTTTTAACCTCTGTGATTACTTTGTATCTAAGCCTCTGCAGTCTGCCTCCCTTATTTCAGTTCTTTTGACAGACTTACATTTTAGCCAATCAGTGCGGACTCCTAGGTGACTCCACGAGATTGAGCACAATGTAATCTATATTGCACACATGAACTAGAGATGTCTAGCTGTGAAAAACTGTCCACATGCACTGAGAAAAGAGGTGGCCTTCAGGGGCTTAGAAATTAGCATATGAGCCTTTCTAGGATTAGCTTTCAACATTGGATACCAAAAGAACAAAAGAAAAATTTGATAATAAAAGTAATTTGGAAAGTTGTTTATAATTGCATGCTCTATCTGAATCATGAAGGTTTAATTTTGACTAAACTGTCCCTTTAATCATAACTATACATGTATTCAGATCTTAATGCAACTATTTATGTTAATGTCAGGAAAACCCACTAACAAATTGGTATAAAATATAGATGAAGTGATGCTCAAATAATAAAATTAATAAATGTACTCTTCAATTGTGCTTTTAATCTAGTATGCCTGCAAGACAGTGCCAGACTTTCTGTGTGTTGTCTTAATAATTTTGTGTTTTGATTTTTCCTATGAACTTTGCACCCAGGCTTGTCAGGGTCATGGGATGTGTACCCAGTCCAGTTTGAGACTTTAGTCCATTTCCGTGTTTTGTATGTGTCTAGGTAAATTACAAAGGGCCTGTGTTACCTTTGTTTGCATCTCAGTGTGTTTGGTTTAAGGCATGCATTGTGTGGCTGTAGGTTAGGGACCTAGGGAGAAAGAGACCTTGGTGTGGTCCTGGGCCTATCATCATTTGGCCAAATGCAGTAACTAACATATCTAAGGACTCCATGTACTAAGCAGTCAGCGAGCTACCCGCAACAAATCTCGCGTCAAAACTCGCAAACTGATATGTACAAAGCCGTCAATTATGTTAAAACTCGCATCTTTAAAATTGCGAGCGTACTTATCCGCCAAACCTCGCTACCTCTCCATTTTTTACTGTAATTAGACACATTTGACCACCAACTCGCCAAAAACGAATGTACTAAAAAATCTATTTGTCCGCTCGCGTCAATCTCCGCCCCTACCTCGTTATTTTTGCCTCGCCACCTTTTAGGTGGCGGGCAAGGTACAAAACAATAGGAAAGTCACTCTAGACGCCAGTCTAGACATATATAAAAGGCAGTAATATCAGCATTGTACTTACATTGTTCATTTCAGCAGCTATGGAGAGAATTCTGTTTTTGTTTATTCTCTGTGTGATGCAAATCCGGGCTAGAAGACAGAATACTGGAAATGTAGCTAATCGTATCGTTAGAAGAAGGAGAGTTCGTGTCCCCCGTGTATTCCTTCCACGGGTTGGTTTGCACGGCCTTTCTGACCGAGAGATCATACAAAGATTCCGGCTTGATCGTGAATCGATATTACACCTGTATCGAGAGATTGAAGATCATTTGGAGCCGATGACTGCTCGTTCACAAGCTATTCCGGGACTTCTGAAACTATTAGCTGCATTGCATTTTTTTGCAACAGGCTCCTTTCAGGCAGTTTCTAGCGTCATTATTGGAATGAGTCAATCTGCTTATTTACGCCACTTATCCAAAGTAATAGGGGCTATTATTTTTCATCGATATGTTTGTTTGCCATCTACCCCTGAAGAATGGCAATCTATCAAGTCAAAATTCTATAGGATGGCTGGGATGCCCAATGTCCTAGGTGCCATAGACTGTACCCATGTTGCTGTAAGACCACTTCAAGCTCGTGAGGAGATCTATAGGAATAGAAAGCATTTCCATTCCTTGAATGTCCAGATGGTCTGTGACCCCAACATGAGGATTATCAGTGTCCGTTCTAACTTTCCTGGCTCCTGTCATGATTCTTACATCTTAAGGCAGACTGGGTTATACCGGAAGTTCGAGGACGGAAATATGCCTGAAGGATGGCTTCTAGGTAAGCATAACTGGCGTCTAATTTGTCTCTCATTTCAATGTACAAAAATTGCACCCAATTTGTCGACTGTAATCTGTATAGTTTAAATTTGTATTGTATAGTTCTGAATCTTTATAATTATTCTTATATTAATATTTATATTTATTATATCTTCTATTAGGAGATGGAGGGTACTCATGTACAGAATGGCTGTTGACTCCCTATAACAACCCACAGACCAGAAGTCAAGTACGTTTCAATGAAGCTCACCGATCTAAAAGGGGGATTATTGAGAGGACTTTCGGTCTTTTGAAAATGCGGTTTCGATGTCTTGATCGTTCTGGTGGTGCTATGCAGTATGCACCAGAGAAAGTTGCAAAAATTATATTGGTTTGCTGCATACTGCACAATATAGCAATTAAAAGAGGCTGTCCATTAGAAGATGAAGATCCAATAGATGCTGATGATTTACCAGAAGAAATATGTGTAGAACAAGCTAATAGGCATGGAAATGCAACAAGGGACATGGTTTCAGAACAATATTTTGAAGATTAAAGTTTCAGTTGATCAATAAAAAACTTTCTTTACTAACTTGTCTCCATTTTTTTTTAAGAATTAAGGTTATTAAAAATCACTCATGATAAACAGTTAAATACATAACAGTTGTTGCTCTTCAATTATCAAAGGTTTCAAATAAATAAAGTTTATGATCAAAGTTATTACAGACAATATATTATACAATATATCTGAAACAAAGAAAATGTATAGAAAATATTATTTGTAATAACTATGAACATCGATATTTACAAACCTTCATAAAATACATTAATCTACATATACATTATATTTTTTTCTATTTTTCGGGGATACATATCTATAGCAATGCGCTAATGATTGACATAACGATTAATCACGTCATTGTCAAACATGTCGCGTCCTGAACCTTTTGGTGCTGGAGAATTGGTGATATTAGTTTATGCCATGGATAAATATTTCCCTAAACGGATTGGTGGTGTGAGGGGAGTGAGACAGGAATGCAGAGACAAAATTATATACGAGATGCTGAGAAGAATGCATCGTATTTCAAAAATTAAAAGAACAAGACGACAGTGTCTTAGAAAATATAGTGATTTAAAGAGAAGAGAAAGGAAGTACTATAAATCGATTCGAAGATTGATAAGGACATGTAAGTTCCAAAATTATATATGAAATAATTTTTTATAATATAAAAAAAGGGTTTATTTTTGAACTGCGTCATCATTGACGAATCCAGGACAATATTATTTTCTGAGTGTTACTTTGACTATATTAGTATATACAATTGCAAAAAGTTACAAAAGTAAGCATGCAGAACTGAGTTAGTAGATTAAAATTTAACTATATTACTATATACACTTAAAAGGTTAGAAAAGTTAGCATACAAAAATGAGTTAGTAGAGTAAAATATAACTATATTAGTATATACCATTGAAACATGCAGAACTGAGTTAGTAGAATAAAATATAAATATATTACTATATACCATTGAAACATGTTAGAAAAGTAAGCATGCAGAACTGAATGTTTTGAAAACAAAAAATTACTTGGAATAATTAAATTTAATTTTTTTTCCAATTTTTTTTTATATATATGTTTATAGATATGAGAAGTAGGAGAATGAAGGGTGAACACCCACCACGCTACCTAAGATCAATGTTGGTGCAAACACCCAGAAGTGAAGCTCTTTCTCCACCTTTGCCAATAACACTATTGGATATTGAATTATCTCCAAATCCATATGAAATTTTTCATAAAAAGACACAGACAGGTAATGACTTAAAATCATATATTTTAGGTTTTGGCTTAAAAAGTTTTAGCATGCAATATTAATCAAGTTGCTAATTTACTTCTATTATCATTTTTTTCCTCATTATCTTTCTATCTTTATTTGAAAAAGAAGGCATCTAAGCTAAGGAGCCAGCCAATTTTTTGTTGAGCACCATGGACAGCACTTTTTGATTGGTTCTGTCCAATTAGCAAGTACAACACAGTTGGTTCACCAAAAATGGGCTGGCATCTAAACTTACATTCTTGCTTTTCAAATAAAGATACAGAAAGAATGAAGTAAAATAGAAAGTTTATTTAAATTGCATGCACTATCTGAATCATGAAACTTAGAAATTGGGTTCAATGTCCCTTTTAATGATTATTATTATAGTTTTAAATAATATATCCTAGGTTTTTGATTTAATAGTTTTCTATCTTTATCTTTGTAATTACGTTCATAGATATTACCATGGAAGACATGGAAAATAGTATGGAAATGGAAGAATTTCAAAATCCTGATAGTGTGCCAATATTTGAAGCCTTGAGTTCAGATGATAATCAACCAAGGATAGAAGTTTTACCAACAATGATGGTAGATAAAGGTATGTTTCATACTCAGTAATCTTAAATCTAAGAAAATCAAAGTTTTAACTAATACATATTTTATATTTCAAATAGGAGTTGGCTCAGATGAAAGTTTTAAAGGAGTGGACATAAGTGTAGAAGCTAATATAGTAGATAACCTAGATAACAGCACATCAGGAGGTAATATTTGTGATGAAAAACCCTATCATACATTGCATATGTATATGAAAATTGAATTAAAATTTGCTTTGCATTTATTTTTCTACAGATTTATCTTCAACATCAACTATTGAAACTGCAGACAAAAGTACTCAGAGTTGTCTTGAAGATCATGTTAAACAAAAAATTTCTAAAATTAGGGCAACTTTGGGAATGTTAATGGAGCAAGTAGATTTTTTATACCGTAAATATGTTATTTGATTTCATTTTTTGTTTTGTCATGATGATTGTCAGAAGAATGACAATTAATAACTGAGAAAAACTTTTGTGTTGAAGAATCAAAAGTGATTTTGAATTTATGTAAATAAACTTTTTTTTTGGGCATAAAAAAATTTGTCTTTATTAAATAATAACATTTTAAACTTAAAGAACACAAAAACTAACTTATTAAACAATATATCGATGAAAAAAAATTAACAGTGACTAATATAGTGTTATAAATAATAAATTAAATGTTCACTCCAGACGTGGCCTCTTTGGGTCTGTTGTACCCTCCCTTTCACTGACAATAGCCAACAGAGATTGTAATGTCCTTTCACTGATGGTTAAAGCTCTGTTAATTTGCTGGTTTTTCTCTTCATCCATCCGCCTCTGCCACTGGAACATTTCTCTTTGCAGCTGTAATTTCTGCATTTCAATATCATTCTTTTGCATTTCTAGTTCAACATTTTTTTCTGACAGAGCAGCCCAGCGGTCAATATTAGTGTTAATAATATTTTGCATTTCTCTGTGGTCCTCTCTGTATTGCCTTGCAAGTGTCAACATTTCCCTCAATCCAACATCGGCCAATAGTCCTTCTGCCGGTGTATTGTCAATATTTAGACCACCTGTTTGCAGTGCAATTGGTGGTGCCTGTGTTTTCACAGGTTCCTCAAGGTTTTCCGGTGTGTGAATTTCATCTGGTTGCGCATCTCCAAAATATTCAAGAATATCTGGAGTCTCACTTCCATCATGCCCTCCTGGTGGTTCATCTTGAATGGGATTTTCCACTATCGGCATGAGATTGATAGTGATCTCCCTTGATGAGTTTTCTTCTTCTAGATCAAGACATAACAAATTGTTAGTAAATAAAAATAAAATGTTCTAAAAACACTTGCAGAAATAGAATAGAAGGAGAGAGCAGATACAACCGTCATACACCAATTTAAGTTATATTATATATATATACATATGTGATACATACCATCAAATAATGGAGATGAATGTCCAGTCAATCGCTGGAAAAGACGTCCCAAATCACCTATAAAAAAATAAATAAAATAAAAATAAATAAATAAATAAAATAAAAAGGTTTTTTAGTCAATGTAACCATATATTCAAACGCTATTACATTCATTGAAATTTCTATTTGGAAAATTATTAATGGAAATGTACTTTGCAATTAACTGGACACTGAAGCAAAAATAATATTTTTGAGAATAAGATATATAGCATGGAATTTTAATCAACTTTCTAATGTAATACTATGATCAATTCTCAAAAAGAAAATAATGATAACATTTAAACCCATTAGAAAGTTGCTTACAATTGCATGCATGCTCTACACGAATCTTCATTTAAAAAAAATTGTACAGTGTCCCTTTCATGAAAATCTATGATCATTGCTATTTGTCCTTCAAATTACATTCCATCTGTAAAAGATCTCAAACTAAAATATGTCAATAATGACATTTGACATTTAAAAAAATAAATAAAAATAAAAATTGATAGATAAAAGAGATAAAACACACAACATTGAAATTATTCATTTGTAAAGTACTTACCAGTTGCTCTACCAACACCAGTTTCTGGAGTGCTGGTCCTTACATCAGGAAGTGTGTCCGCCGAGGAAGTTGTGTTTGTAACATTAGATGTGGAGCGTATTAATTGTCCATGTGTAAAACTGGCAGAAGGTCTGGAAACAGCTGAACTGGGTGGTCTGTAAACCGCAGAAGATGAAGTAGAACAAGTGGGCACTTCGTTACTCCTCACAGGCTCTGCTTGTGTTGTTGGCGTTGCTTTAAAAAAAAAAAAAAAATACGTTAGGTTTATTTTTATTTCTAGTTGAAACTGAAAGCTAAAAGTGTTAATAATAATAATCACAGCAGTGAATGAAGGCGCAATCATTAAAGGGACATGCCACCCACCTTTTTTATTTTATGATTTAGAAAGAGAATGCAGTTATAAACATCTTTATAATTTACTTATATTATCTAATTTGTTTTATTCTCTTGATATTCTTTGTTGAAAAGCATTTGATTGCTGCACAAAGAAGCCTCGTGTGATTGGCTCAACATGTGTATTTATTTTTCTTCAACTAAGAATATCTAGAAAATGAAGCCAAAGAAATAATGGAAGTAATTTGTAATGTTGTTTAAATTTCTATTCTCTATCTGAATCATTAAAAAAAGATTTTGGGTTTAGTGGCCCTTTAGTTGAAATAATCTAATCTAATCTAATCTCATCATGCCCTTAGTTCAGATAACCATATTTATATTCATTGTTACAGTCTCAGGACCTCTTATCATGTTCGATAAAGTTTTATAATTCCATATATCTGTCTCAAACAACATGAAAAAGAGTTGGAGGATGAAACAACTTCTCTCAGCAATTAGTATATCTTAGTGGCCCTTTAAAGGGACATGAACAAATAAAATTTCCTTTACAAATCGCATAAGAAAATGCTTTTTCAAAAATATTTAATTGTATTATGTTTTTGCCTTCATTGGATTTTTATACTTTGATGAAAAGCAAATCTATACAGGCACAGTAAATGATCATTGGTTGATGCACATAGATGGTTCATGTGACTGCGTCAACTATGTGCATAGCTATATCTGAAAAAAGTATATGTTTATAAAGCGGAGAACAATTTTGAAAGATGTTAAAAATAATATTCTATAGTCAAATAACGCAACATGGAAGTCAATAGATCAGAAATTTAAGAAGGCATGTGATCTGGGGTTAGTCTCATGATTAATGTCGGACATACAATATTATTTTAATAGTTTCAAATTACATTATTTCTATTGTCATTATCTCTTTAAGGTTTCTATGCAATACTGGTTTGAAAATAAACACATGGGTGTTATCTTTAGGGATCACTATATTAATAATCAACAAATCTATAGTTCCGTTAGACCTTTAAAAAAAAGGCAGTATAACAACCCTATTATTGTACAATCCCTTATACATATATGCAACATAAATGATTACAGTATTTGGGGCCTAAATGGCTTGAACAATCCCTTATACATATATGCGACATAAATGATTACAGTATTTGGGGCCTAAATGGCCAATATAGATTCAGATACTGAAGCGTAAGAAGTCAGATAATGTTATTTTAAAGAAATATATATTGGAGACAATGACCTATCATAATTTAAAAAAAAACATTTGCGTCAATTATGTTGTACATTTACCTCTTAAATCACTGTCACAATCATCCGTTATGCCAGTGATGATCTCTGGTCCCAGACGCTGAACAATCTGCTCATAATCATTGAGGTCTGCCACATATGCTGGTCCACCTCCGGTAGCAAGTGCCGAATTTTTTTCTCTGGCCAATTTAGCTTTGGCGAAACGTTTAATGTCGTTGTAACGCTTCTTCAGCTGATCGACATCCTTTTTTCCTGGACCCTGGGCACTAACAGCATCGCTGATCCTTTGCCAGATCTGCTTCCTTCTAGAAAAATTTGTCTGTTTGACACGACATCCAAACAAATAATCATAAGAGTCAATAATCATTTCAATCAAAACGACGTTTTGCTGATGAGAAAAGTGAGGATTCTTGGATTTTGAAGCAGTTTCAGATCCAGATGAAGCCATATCGAATTTGTAAATAAAGATCACAAAAAAGAGCGCTCTGTAATTACTCTCCAAAAATTTTGGAACAATAATAAAGTTGTTTAGAAAAGTTGTACATTTATAGGAGCAAAATTCTATTCCCGCGACTACTATGACGTTCATGACACCTTACATGTCACGTGTTAACAATTGGCCAGACAATTCAACTGAAAGTTAAGTACATCAGCTTAGTCGCGACGAGCGAGGCGTCAAATTTATCAATATTCCGCCACTGCTCGCGGCGGGCTAGACGTGTCTATTTATTGTGGGATTATTAGTACATAGCAACAGCGGACACCATTTCGCCCGCGGCGAGTAACGGCGAGTTTAGCCGCGTCTAAAATGACGGATGAATTGACGGCTTAGTACATGGAGCCCTAAATCTTGCAAGAGAGTGCCAGACTTTCTGTGTGTTTTAGTAATCTTGTTTTGCAGATTCATATGATGTCTACCAAGTTCAGTTTGAGAGTGCAGTTCCTTTCTGTATTTTGTATATATATATATATATATATATATATATATATATATACACATAAATATAAGGGATATGTGTTTAAGGGATATGGTATAGGACAAGGTGCTGGACTTAGAAGGGCTCAAAAGTTTATACACACACACACATACAAATATAGGCATATATATATATATATATATATATATATATAAAAATAAATGTGTATATATATATATATATATAGACATTTGATTTCAACACCTTGACTTATACCATATCCCTTTAAAACACTTTTTATACATTTATTTTAATCATAAACCTATATTTTAAATTATGTGCCAGATTCACGAGTGGATCGCTAGTTATCGATCACGCTAGAGTGTTAACTGTGCTAGAAGTAAGCTTTGTGTGCACATCGGATAGTGCGCGTATTACAAGTTGAAAGTAAATAGATTTTGCACGTGCGCTAACCCGACACATACAAAAAAGCAGAACTTACAATATCGCTATTCCGTTAACATATTCTCCAATAAACTTCAGTGGAGCGCTTAATAAAAATGCGCTAATCTGACATGAAATATTAATACTTCACATTCCAATTTTCTCCACATAGCAGAATATGTTCTATGTATTCATAAATACATATGTCTACATATTTAACAAAAGAGGGAGAATAGCGGCACTACCAGAAGTAGTTCCCTAGTTAAATGATCGCTGGATATTATTTATATTTCTGACCATCAGCTATTCATGGATGGAAGAGGTGCTGTACACAATTAATATAAGCAGGGGTTACTAATGTCAGAGTGACTTTACAAAAAGCGTGTACCAGTTAGCACTCAGCTACTTAAATGTACATTTTAGACAATTATATGAAATTGTATATAAACAAGAAGAAGAAAGTCGGTTTTAAAATTTAACTTTTATTAAATGTATATTTTAAACAAGAAGTAACCCATATTAAAAACACAAATCATGCATGCACTAGCGAGACTTGGAGTGGTTATGATGTCAGTTAGATATCTATGCTTGCCAAGTGCTCGACTGATAATGCCACTATATATTAGTCTACTAATAATTCCTGTATGTCAGGAAGAATATAGTCAAGGTAGTGACAAGAAAAGTTGTTAGATGGTACAGTAATATGGTCAATAGAAATACTATCAAAGTTGAATTGGTGACAATAAGATTTATTGGCTTGCAAATGTGCTTTACTAATAGAGCCACTAATAGATATCAGGTAATAGTTCACCTATAAGTCTAGAAAAGTATAGTTTGGAAACGCCAAGTGTGGGTGGCTAGGTAGGGACAATACAGTATCACTGGTCTGTGGCAATATTATCAGAGATAGATTGTTTCAGAGCTTGTATATCTCCTATGTATGCAAAACTAAGAGGTAATCCTATGGTGAGAGGGGAGTGAGAGAGAGCAAAAGAGAGGAGGGCAAGAGAGAGCAAAAGAGAGGGGGAGAGAGAGCGCAAAAGAGGGGGGAGAGAGAGAGCAAAAGAGAGGGGGAGAAAGAGAGTGCAAAAGAGAGGGGGGAGAGAAAGCAAAAGAGGGGGAGAGAGAGCAATAGACGGGGGAGAGAGAGAGCAATAGAGGGGGAGAGAGAGAGCAAAAGAAGAGGGTGAGAGAGAGCAAAAGAGGAGGGTGAGAGAGAGCAAAAGAGGAGGGCAAGAGAGAGAGCAAAAGAGAGGAGGGAGAGAGAGAGTAAAATAGAGAAGGGAGAGAGAGAGAAAGCAAAAGAGAGGGGGAGAGAGAGAGAGATAGAGCAAAACAGAGAGTGGGAGAGAGCAAAAGAGAGGGGGGAAGAGAGAGCGAGATAGAGCAAAAGAGAGGGGGGAGAGAGAGAGAGCAAAAGAGAGGGGGAGAGAGAGCAAAAGAGAGGGGAGAGATAGAGATCAAAAGAGAGGAGGGAGAGAGAGAGCAAAAGAGAGGAGGGAGAGAGAGAGAGAGAGAGAGAGAGAGAGAGAGAGAGAGAGAGAGAGAGAGCGAAAAAGAGGGGGAGAGAGAGAGAGAGCAAAAGAGAGAGAGGAGAGAGAGCAAAAGAGGGGGAGAGAGAGCAATAGAGGAGGAGAGAGAGCAAAAGAGGAGGGTGAGAGAGCAAAAGAGAGGAGGGAGAGAGAGAGCAAAATAGAGGAGGAAGAGAGAGAAATAAAAGAAAAAGAGAGGAGGGAAAGAGAGAGAGAGAGCAAAACAGGGAGGAGAGAGAGAGCAAAAGAGAGGGGGAAAGAGAGAGTAAAAGAGAGGGGAGAGAGAGAGAGAGAAAGAGAGAGAGAGAGCAAAATAGGGAACAGAGAGAGAGCAAAAGAGAGGGGGGAAAGAGAGAGCAAAAGAGAGGGGATAGAGAGAGAGAGAGCAAAAGAGAGGGGAGTGAGAGAGAGAGCAAAACAGAGGGGGGGAGAGAGAGAGCAAAAGAAAGGGGGAGAGAGAGCAAAAGACAGGGGAAGAGAGAGAGAGAGCAAATGAGAAGGGGAGAGAGAGAGCAAAAGATAGTGGGAGAGAGAGCAAAAAAGAGAGTGGGAGAGAGCAAAAGAGAGGGGGGAAGAGAGCAAAAGATAGGGAGAGAGAGCGAGAGAGAGCAAAAGAGAGGGGAGAGAGAGAGAAAAAGAGAGGGGGAGAGAGAGAAAAAGAGAGGGGAGAGAGAGATCAAAAGAGAGGAGGGAGAGAGAGAGCAAAAGAGAGGAGGGAGAGAGAAAGAGAGAGAGAGAGAGAGAGAGAGAGAGAGAGAGAGAGAGAGAGAGAGAGAGAGAGAGAGAGAGAGAGAGAGTGAAAAAGAGGGGGGAGAGAGAGAAAGCAAAAGAGAGGGGGAGAGAGCACAAAAGAGAGGGAGGAGAGAGAGCAAAAGAGGGGGAGAGAGAGCATTAGAGGGGGAGAGAGAGCAATATAGGGGGAGAGAGCAATAGAGGGGGAGAGAGAGCAAAAGAGGAGGGCAAGAGAGAGCAAAAGAGATTAGGGAGAGAGAGAGTAAAATAGAGGAGGAAGAGAGAGAGCAAAATAGAGGAGGAACAGAGAGAGAAAGCAAAAGAGAGGAGGGAGAGAGAGAGAGCAAAAGAGGGAGGAGAGAGAGAGCAAAAGAGAGGGGGAAAGAGAGAGTAAAAGAGAGGGGATATATATATATATATATATATATATATATATTCCAGAAAAATGGTCGCACTCTCAGGTCTTTTAGTGAAAAATCGTAGATAATTTTAATGAAACGTTTTCGGGGTATTCCTCCCCATCATCAGCATAAACATACAGTGCATCAAACAAACTTAAATAGAGGCATATTGCTCATCAAACAAATACGAAATACCTGTGTGTGAAAATGTTCTCAGTGTGGTGACGCCAAACAGTGTGTGTGTGGACCGCATATTCTGCGTTCCACTGTGAGGACCGGAAGTGTTAAGTGCAGTATTATATCCGGTATCCTCAGTTTTACAGAAAAACCTATAATATTGTTTTATGCACACAAACTTGCGGTGTTCATTTATAGTTAAGTTACTAAGTATGCCATAGTGCTTCATTATCTGTGCCATTATTGACAGTGCATCACATTCTTTGTGAATTATTCCAATTACGTGAATTTATTTTACCGATGCATTGTCCACTACTCGTAAACTCTTATATATGCACATTGTTCCCTGTTATCTTAAATTACATCTCCCTTTCTGAAGTATTACTAGTGTCCGTTACGATGATCTCTATGACTGGTTCTATAGGACTCGCTGTCATATTCTGGTTGTCATAGAAACCGTTTGTTATGCCGGTTCTACTTGGGCGGATTGGTCTATTAATTTACCTTTATCAGATTCAACTCTATCCTATAACCAGTATAGGCTAACTTCGTGCCTTGCTATTAACATGGTTTTATGGACTTCATTCATTTATGTATCTCTTTTGCTTGTCCTAGAATATGCCTGTTAGAGGCATATATAGGGGCTAAAGAGTATTCTCTGGCACTTGTTATGTGCACTATCTATGTATCATCCCGGTTATCGTACGTGTACTTCTAAGCTGTCAATGTGGATTGTGTGTTTGATCCACACAAATGGACCTAGATTACAGTGAAGAAAAATAAAAGCATCAAACAATCTAACACAAATAAAAAAATACAAAATAAATAGCAACCTAAATGCTGTTGCTACATTATACACTTAGCATTAGTAATGTATAATTGGTTTCGATTTTGTTCTAAATTATATCTATCCCTCTTATGCCTGTATACACTTTACGTATAATATACACATCTTAGCTCTCTTATTGTATATTAGAGAAAGCTATTGTTGCCCTATTAGTCCATATAGTTATTCTGTGTCACATTGCTATATAGTGACTTCCATCCGTGATTCAATCTTTGGTTTCATCATAGTTAGATAGTCCTAGTACAGTGTCCCTAGTTTTTGGTGTTAGCACAACCTGACCCTGGGGTGTATGGGGTGTCATCCTCAATTTAATGATTAATGTCATCTCTGTCATGGTTGTATGTCCATGGTTCCTAGATCTGTGGCTTTTTTGGTGTTCCAGTCGGTTAATTTCTACACGTTGAGATTATCACCTTGGATTGGTGCAGGTGGATGATCTCTATGTAGTTGCCATGTATTTAAAGGAGGCTCAGTATTTTCTCTCCCCTCCTCTTTTGCTCTCTCCCTCCCTCCTCTCTTTTGCTCTCTCGCTCTCCTCTTTTTTTGCTCTCTCTACCCTTATTTTACAGACTTCTGCTGGTCTGGATGTCCTCTTCTGCCCCATCGGATGAAGACTTCGGCCCGGTTGGGTGAAGACAACTCAAGGTAGGGAGATCTTCAGGGGGTAGTGTTAGTTTATTTAAGGGGGGTTTGGGTTAGAGTAGGGTTATGTGGGTGGTGGGTTGTAATGTTGGGGGGTGGTATTGTGTTTTTTTTTTACAGGCAAAAGAGCTGATTACTTTGGGGCATTCCCCCGCAAAAAGCCCTTTTAAGGGCTGGTAATAGAGCTTAACTTTTGTAATTTAGATTAGGGTAGGGTAATTTTTTTTATTTTGGGGGGCTTTGTTATTTTATTAGGGGGCTTAGAGTAGGTGTAATTAGCTTAAAATTCTTGTAATCTTTTTTTATTTTTTGTAATTTAGTGTTTGGTTTTTTTTGTAATTTAGTTTAGTTTATTTAATTGTAGGTAATTGTAGGTAATTTATTTAATTAATTTATTGCTAGTGTAGTGTTAGGTTTAATTGTAACTTAGGTTAGGATTTATTTTACAGGTAATTTTGTAATTATTTTAACTAGGTAGCTATTAAATAGTAAATAACTATTTAATAGCTATTGTACCTAGTTAAAATAAATACAAAGTTGCCTGTAAAATAAATAGAAATCCTAAAATAGCTACAATATAATTATTCGTTATATTGTAGCTATATTAGGGTTTATTTTACAGGTAAGTATTTAGTTTTAAATAGGAATACTTTAGTTAATAAGATTTAATTTATTTAGTTAGATTAAAATTATATTTAATTTAGGGGGGTGTTAGGGTTAGACTTAGCTTTAGGGGTTAATATATCTATTATAGTAGCGGCAAGGTCCGTTCGGGAGATTAGGGGTTAATAAGTGTAGGTAAGGTAGCGGCAACGTTGGGGTGGCAGATTAGATGTTAATAAATATAATATAGGGGTCAGCGATGTTGGTGGCAGCAGATTAGGGGTACATAGGGATAATGTAGGTGGCTGAGGTGTCCGGAGCGGCAGATTAGGGGTTAATTGTGTAATGCAGGTGTCAGCAATGTCGGGGGCGGCAGATTAGGGGTTAATAAGTGTAAGGTTAGGGGTGTTTAGACTCGGGGTTCATGTTAGGGTGTTAGGTAAAGACTTAGAAAGTGTTTCCCCATAGGAAACAATGGGGCTGCGCTAGGAGCTGAACGCTGCTTTTTTGCAGGTGTTAGGTTTTTTTTCAGCCAGCTCAGCCCCATTGCTTCCTATGGGGGAATCGTGCATGAGCACGTTTTAGCTGCTTACCGCGGTACATTAGGCTCAATGCACCCTTTTTGGAGCCTAACGCAGCCCTTCAGACAACTCTAAATACCAGCGTTGTCTTAAGGGTGCGTTGGGAAAAAAAAGAGGTGTTAGCTACGTGGGTCTTTAACGACAAAACTCTAAATCTAGCCATATGTTTAGAAACAAATTATCGTTACAATACCTTAGACAATGTATCTCACAGCTGCAGCTACACGCTGGCTTGTACTCACATTTGAGGTTGAGTAAGGTGCAAGAAAAGTCCTTCCGGATCACGTTTGTTGTGATTAGCTGATGGTAGAGTTGTATTAAGTACCTGATTGGTCAAAATTGTCCAGCCTCTATAGCGGGTTAAAAATTGGCTATGTTCCAAATGCTATTAGTAATAGCTGATGTACATTTGGTGAATTGATTTCACTGAATCTCTGTAGCTGATGTTAACTATTTACACATAGGTGTTTGGATTTATTTTAGGTGTTTATACACTCACAGCTCCCCTTACCTGTTTACCTAATTGTATATTTGACAGCTGTTTGGAGGAACATTTGTCTATCTAGGTTTAGAACAGTAAATTTTATATAGAAATTCTAGCAACAGGTGTACTCACTCCAATCTGTTTATTCACAAGAGAGAGAGAGCAAAAGAGAAGGGGAGAGAAAGAGCAAGAGAGGAGAGAGAGATAGAGCAAAAGAGAGGGAAGAAAGAGCACAAAAGAGAGGGGGAGAGAGAGCAAAAGAGGGGGGGGAGGGAGCAAAAGAGAGTGGGGGGAGAGAGCAAAAGAGAAGGGGGAGAAGAGAGAGAGAGCAAAAGAGAGAGGGAGAAAGAGAGGGCAAAAGCAAAAGAGAGTGGGAGAGAGAGCGCAAAAGAGAGTGGGAGAGAGAGCAAAAGAGAGTGGGAGAGAGATAGCAAAAGAGGAGGGCGAGAGAGAGCAAAAGAGAGTGGGAGAGAGAGAGCAAAAAAGGAGGGAGAGAGAGCAAAAGAGAGGAGGGAGAGAGTGAGAGCAAAAGAGAGGAGGGAGAGAAAGAGAGCAAAAGAGAGGAGGGAGAGAACAAAAGAAAGGTGTGAGAGAGAGCAAAAGAGAGGGGAGAAAGAGCACAAAAGAGAGGGGGAGAGAGAGAGCAAAAGAGGGGGAGAGAGAGCAAAAGAGGGGGGAGAGAGAGAGCAAAAGAGAGGGGGAGAAAGAGAGTGCAAAAGAGAGGGGGGAGAGAAAGCAAAAGAGGGGGAGAGAGAGCAATAGACGGGGGAGAGAGAGAGCAATAGAGGGGGAGAGAGAGAGCAAAAGAAGAGGGTGAGAGAGAGCAAAAGAGGAGGGTGAGAGAGAGCAAAAGAGGAGGGCAAGAGAGAGAGCAAAAGAGAGGAGGGAGAGAGAGAGTAAAATAGAGAAGGGAGAGAGAGAGAAAGCAAAAGAGAGGGGGAGAGAGAGAGATATAGAGCAAAACAGAGAGTGGGAGAGAGCAAAAGAGAGGGGGGAAGAGAGAGCGAGATAGAGCAAAAGAGAGGGGGGAGAGAGAGAGAGAGCAAAAGAGAGGGGGAGAGAGAGCAAAAGAGAGGGGAGAGATAGAGATCAAAAGAGAGGAGGGAGAGAGAGAGCAAAAGAGAGGAGGGAGAGAGAGAGAGAGAGAGAGAGAGAGAGAAAGAGAGCGAAAAAGAGGGGGAGAGAGAGAGAGAGCAAAAGAGAGAGAGGAGAGAGAGCAAAAGAGGGGGAGAGAGAGCAATAGAGGAGGAGAGAGAGCAAAAGAGGAGGGTGAGAGAGCAAAAGAGAGGAGGGAGAGAGAGAGCAAAATAGAGGAGGAAGAGAGAGAAATAAAAGAAAAAGAGAGGAGGGAAAGAGAGAGAGAGAGCAAAACAGGGAGGAGAGAGAGAGCAAAAGAGAGGGGGAAAGAGAGAGTAAAAGAGAGGGGAGAGAGAGAGAGAGAAAGAGAGAGAGAGAGCAAAATAGGGAACAGAGAGAGAGCAAAAGAGAGGGGGGAAAGAGAGAGCAAAAGAGAGGGGATAGAGAGAGAGAGAGCAAAAGAGAGGGGAGTGAGAGAGAGAGCAAAACAGAGGGGGGGAGAGAGAGAGCAAAAGAAAGGGGGAGAGAGAGCAAAAGACAGGGGAAGAGAGAGAGAGAGCAAATGAGAAGGGGAGAGAGAGAGCAAAAGATAGTGGGAGAGAGAGCAAAAAAGAGAGTGGGAGAGAGCAAAAGAGAGGGGGGAAGAGAGCAAAAGATAGGGAGAGAGAGCGAGAGAGAGCAAAAGAGAGGGGAGAGAGAGAGAAAAAGAGAGGGGGAGAGAGAGAAAAAGAGAGGGGAGAGAGAGATCAAAAGAGAGGAGGGAGAGAGAGAGCAAAAGAGAGGAGGGAGAGAGAAAGAGAGAGAGAGAGAGAGAGAGAGAGAGAGAGAGAGAGAGAGAGAGAGAGAGAGTGAAAAAGAGGGGGGAGAGAGAGAAAGCAAAAGAGAGGGGGAGAGAGCACAAAAGAGAGGGAGGAGAGAGAGCAAAAGAGGGGGAGAGAGAGCATTAGAGGGGGAGAGAGAGCAATATAGGGGGAGAGAGCAATAGAGGGGGAGAGAGAGCAAAAGAGGAGGGCAAGAGAGAGCAAAAGAGATTAGGGAGAGAGAGAGTAAAATAGAGGAGGAAGAGAGAGAGCAAAATAGAGGAGGAACAGAGAGAGAAAGCAAAAGAGAGGAGGGAGAGAGAGAGAGCAAAAGAGGGAGGAGAGAGAGAGCAAAAGAGAGGGGGAAAGAGAGAGTAAAAGAGAGGGGATATATATATATATATATATATATATTCCAGAAAAATGGTCGCACTCTCAGGTCTTTTAGTGAAAAATCGTAGATAATTTTAATGAAACGTTTTCGGGGTATTCCTCCCCATCATCAGCATAAACATACAGTGCATCAAACAAACTTAAATAGAGGCATATTGCTCATCAAACAAATACGAAATACCTGTGTGTGAAAATGTTCTCAGTGTGGTGACGCCAAACAGTGTGTGTGTGGACCGCATATTCTGCGTTCCACTGTGAGGACCGGAAGTGTTAAGTGCAGTATTATATCCGGTATCCTCAGTTTTACAGAAAAACCTATAATATTGTTTTATGCACACAAACTTGCGGTGTTCATTTATAGTTAAGTTACTAAGTATGCCATAGTGCTTCATTATCTGTGCCATTATTGACAGTGCATCACATTCTTTGTGAATTATTCCAATTACGTGAATTTATTTTACCGATGCATTGTCCACTACTCGTAAACTCTTATATATGCACATTGTTCCCTGTTATCTTAAATTACATCTCCCTTTCTGAAGTATTACTAGTGTCCGTTACGATGATCTCTATGACTGGTTCTATAGGACTCGCTGTCATATTCTGGTTGTCATAGAAACCGTTTGTTATGCCGGTTCTACTTGGGCGGATTGGTCTATTAATTTACCTTTATCAGATTCAACTCTATCCTATAACCAGTATAGGCTAACTTCGTGCCTTGCTATTAACATGGTTTTATGGACTTCATTCATTTATGTATCTCTTTTGCTTGTCCTAGAATATGCCTGTTAGAGGCATATATAGGGGCTAAAGAGTATTCTCTGGCACTTGTTATGTGTACTATCTATGTATCATCCCGGTTATCGTACGTGTACTTCTAAGCTGTCAATGTGGATTGTGTGTTTGATCCACACAAATGGACCTAGATTACAGTGAAGAAAAATAAAAGCATCAAACAATCTAACACAAATAAAAAAATACAAAATAAATAGCAACCTAAATGCTGTTGCTACATTATACACTTAGCATTAGTAATGTATAATTGGTTTCGATTTTGTTCTAAATTATATCTATCCCTCTTATGCCTGTATACACTTTACGTATAATATACACATCTTAGCTCTCTTATTGTATATTAGAGAAAGCTATTGTTGCCCTATTAGTCCATATAGTTATTCTGTGTCACATTGCTATATAGTGACTTCCATCCGTGATTCAATCTTTGGTTTCATCATAGTTAGATAGTCCTAGTACAGTGTCCCTAGTTTTTGGTGTTAGCACAACCTGACCCTGGGGTGTATGGGGTGTCATCCTCAATTTAATGATTAATGTCATCTCTGTCATGGTTGTATGTCCATGGTTCCTAGATCTGTGGCTTTTTTGGTGTTCCAGTCGGTTAATTTCTACACGTTGAGATTATCACCTTGGATTGGTGCAGGTGGATGATCTCTATGTAGTTGCCATGTATTTAAAGGAGGCTCAGTATTTTCTCTCCCCTCCTCTTTTGCTCTCTCCCTCCCTCCTCTCTTTTGCTCTCTCGCTCTCCTCTTTTTTTGCTCTCTCTACCCTTATTTTACAGACTTCTGCTGGTCTGGATGTCCTCTTCTGCCCCATCGGATGAAGACTTCGGCCCGGTTGGGTGAAGACAACTCAAGGTAGGGAGATCTTCAGGGGGTAGTGTTAGTTTATTTAAGGGGGGTTTGGGTTAGAGTAGGGTTATGTGGGTGGTGGGTTGTAATGTTGGGGGGTGGTATTGTGTTTTTTTTTTACAGGCAAAAGAGCTGATTACTTTGGGGCATTCCCCCGCAAAAAGCCCTTTTAAGGGCTGGTAATAGAGCTTAACTTTTGTAATTTAGATTAGGGTAGGGTAATTTTTTTTATTTTGGGGGGCTTTGTTATTTTATTAGGGGGCTTAGAGTAGGTGTAATTAGCTTAAAATTCTTGTAATCTTTTTTTATTTTTTGTAATTTAGTGTTTGGTTTTTTTTGTAATTTAGTTTAGTTTATTTAATTGTAGGTAATTGTAGGTAATTTATTTAATTAATTTATTGCTAGTGTAGTGTTAGGTTTAATTGTAACTTAGGTTAGGATTTATTTTACAGGTAATTTTGTAATTATTTTAACTAGGTAGCTATTAAATAGTAAATAACTATTTAATAGCTATTGTACCTAGTTAAAATAAATACAAAGTTGCCTGTAAAATAAATAGAAATCCTAAAATAGCTACAATATAATTATTCGTTATATTGTAGCTATATTAGGGTTTATTTTACAGGTAAGTATTTAGTTTTAAATAGGAATACTTTAGTTAATAAGATTTAATTTATTTAGTTAGATTAAAATTATATTTAATTTAGGGGGGTGTTAGGGTTAGACTTAGCTTTAGGGGTTAATATATCTATTATAGTAGCGGCAAGGTCCGTTCGGGAGATTAGGGGTTAATAAGTGTAGGTAAGGTAGCGGCAACGTTGGGGTGGCAGATTAGATGTTAATAAATATAATATAGGGGTCGGCGATGTTGGTGGCAGCAGATTAGGGGTACATAGGGATAATGTAGGTGGCTGAGGTGTCCGGAGCGGCAGATTAGGGGTTAATTGTGTAATGCAGGTGTCAGCAATGTCGGGGGCGGCAGATTAGGGGTTAATAAGTGTAAGGTTAGGGGTGTTTAGACTCGGGGTTCATGTTAGGGTGTTAGGTAAAGACTTAGAAAGTGTTTCCCCATAGGAAACAATGGGGCTGCGCTAGGAGCTGAACGCTGCTTTTTTGCAGGTGTTAGGTTTTTTTTCAGCCAGCTCAGCCCCATTGCTTCCTATGGGGGAATCGTGCATGAGCACGTTTTAGCTGCTTACCGCGGTACATTAGGCTCAATGCACCCTTTTTGGAGCCTAACGCAGCCCTTCAGACAACTCTAAATACCAGCGTTGTCTTAAGGGTGCGTTGGGAAAAAAAAGAGGTGTTAGCTACGTGGGTCATTAACGACAAAACTCTAAATCTAGCCATATGTTTAGAAACAAATTATCGTTACAATACCTTAGACAATGTATCTCACAGCTGCAGCTACACGCTGGCTTGTACTCACATTTGAGGTTGAGTAAGGTGCAAGAAAAGTCCTTCCGGATCACGTTTGTTGTGATTAGCTGATGGTAGAGTTGTATTAAGTACCTGATTGGTCAAAATTGTCCAGCCTCTATAGCGGGTTAAAAATTGGCTATGTTCCAAATGCTATTAGTAATAGCTGATGTACATTTGGTGAATTGATTTCACTGAATCTCTGTAGCTGATGTTAACTATTTACACATAGGTGTTTGGATTTATTTTAGGTGTTTATACACTCACAGCTCCCCTTACCTGTTTACCTAATTGTATATTTGACAGCTGTTTGGAGGAACATTTGTCTATCTAGGTTTAGAACAGTAAATTTTATATAGAAATTCTAGCAACAGGTGTACTCACTCCAATCTGTTTATTCACAAGAGAGAGAGAGCAAAAGAGAAGGGGAGAGAAAGAGCAAGAGAGGAGAGAGAGATAGAGCAAAAGAGAGGGAAGAAAGAGCACAAAAGAGAGGGGGAGAGAGAGCAAAAGAGGGGGGGAGGGAGCAAAAGAGAGTGGGGGGAGAGAGCAAAAGAGAAGGGGGAGAAGAGAGAGAGAGCAAAAGAGAGAGGGAGAAAGAGAGGGCAAAAGCAAAAGAGAGTGGGAGAGAGAGCGCAAAAGAGAGTGGGAGAGAGAGCAAAAGAGAGTGGGAGAGAGATAGCAAAAGAGGAGGGCGAGAGAGAGCAAAAGAGAGTGGGAGAGAGAGAGCAAAAAAGGAGGGAGAGAGAGCAAAAGAGAGGAGGGAGAGAGTGAGAGCAAAAGAGAGGAGGGAGAGAAAGAGAGCAAAAGAGAGGAGGGAGAGAACAAAAGAAAGGTGTGAGAGAGAGCAAAAGAGAGGGGAGAAAGAGCACAAAAGAGAGGGGGAGAGAGAGAGCAAAAGAGGGGGAGAGAGAGCAAAAGAGGGGGGAGAGAGAGAAAGCAAAAGAGAGGGGGAAAGAGAGCAAAAGAGAGGGGAGAGAGAGAGTAAAAGAGAGGGGAGATAGAGAGTAAAAGAGAGGGGAGAGAGCAAAACAGAGGGGGACGGAGCAAAAGAGAGTGGGGGAGAGAGAGCAAAAGAGAAGGGGAGAAGAGAGAGAGAGCAAAAGAGAGAGGGAGAAAGAGAGGGCAAAAGCAAAAGAGAGTGGGAGAGAGAGCGCAAAAGAGAGTGGGAGAGAGAGCAAATGAGAGTGGGAGAGAGATAGCAAAAGAGGAGGGCAAGAGAGAGCAAAAGAGAGTGGGAGAGAGAGCAAAAAAGGAGGGGGAGAGAGAGCAAAAGAGAGGAGGGAGAGAGAGTGAGAGCAAAAGAGAGGAGGGAGAGAGAGAACACAAGAAAGGTGTGAGAGAGAGAGAGCAAAAGAGAGAGGAGGGAGAGAGCAAAAGAGAGGAGGGAGAGAGAAAGAGCAAAAGAGAGAAGTGAGAGTGAGAGCAAAAGAGGGAGGAAAGAGAGAGCAAAAGAGAGGGGGGAATAGAGAGCAAAAGAGAGTGAGCAAAAGAGAGGGGAGTGAGAGAGAGAGCAAAACAGATAGGTAGAGATAGCAAAAGATAGGGGGAGAGAGAGCAAGAGAGGGGGAGAGAGAGCAAAAGAGGGGGAGTGAGAGAGCAAAAGAGGAGAGAAAGAGAGAGCAAAAGAGAGGGGAGAGAGCAAAAGAGAGGGGAGAGAGCAAAAGAGCGAGGAGAGAGAGCAAAAGAGGGGGAAGAGAGAGCAAAAGAGAGGGAGAGAGAGAGTGGAAAAGAGAGGGGGAGAGAGAGAGTAAAAGAAGGGTAGAGAGAGCAAAAAAAGAGGAGAGCGAGAGAGCAAAAGAGAGGAGGGAGGGAGAGAGCAAAAGAGGAGGGGAGAGAGAACAAAAGAGGGGGGAGAGCAAAAGAGGTGGGAAAGAGAGCAAAAGAGAGGGGAAAGAGAGCAAACGAGAGAGGAAAAGAGAGCATAAGAGAGGAGAGAGAGAGAGCATAATAGAGAGGGAGGAAAGAGATAGAGAGCAAAATAAAGTATTAGAGAGAGCAAAACTGAGGAGGAGAGAGAGAGAGCAAAAGAGAGTGGGGAGAGAAAGCAAAAGAGAGGAGGAGAGAGAGGGCAAAAGAGAGGGAGAGAGAGAGCAAAAGAGGGGGAGAGAGAGCAAAAAAGAGGAGAAAGAGAGCAAAAGAGGGGGGAGAGAGAACAAAAGAGGAAGAGAGCAAAAGAGGGGGGAAAGAGAGCAAAAGAGAGCGGGAAAGAGAGCAAAAGAGAGAGGGAAAGAGAGCATAAGAGAGGAGAGAGTGATAGCATAAAAGAGAGGGAGGAAAGAGAAAGAGAGCAAAATAGAGGGGGAGAAAAAGAGAAAAACTAGGGGGAGAGAGAGAGCAAAAGAGAGTGGGGGAGAGAGAGCAAAAGAGAGGGGGAGAGAGAGAGGTAGAAGAGAGGGGGAAAGAGAGAGCAAAAGAGAATGGGGGAGAGAGAGCAAAAGAGAGTGGGAGAGAGAGCAAAAGAGAGGGGGGAAGAGAGAAAGAGCAAAAGAGAGGGGGAAGAGAGAAAATGAGAGGGGAGAGAGAGAGCAAAAGAGAGGGGGAGAGAGAGCAAAAGAGAGAGGGAGAGAGAGCAAAATAGAGGAGAGAGAGCAAAAGAGAGGGGGAGAGAGAGAGCAAAAGAGAGGGAGAGAGAGAGCAAAAGAGGGTGGTGAGAGAGAACAAAAGAGGGGGGAAGCAAAATAGGGGGGAAAGAGAGCAAAAGAGAAGGGGAAAGAGAGCAAAAGAGAGGGGGAAAGAGAGCATAAGAGAGGGGAGAGAGAGTAAAAGAGAGGGGGAAAGAGATAGAGAGCAAAATAGAGGGGGAGAGAAAAAGCAAAACTGAGGGGGAGGGAGAGAGAACAAAAGAGAGTGGGGGAGAAAGAGCAAAAGAGAGGGGGAGAGAGAGGGTAAAAAAGAGGGGGGGGGAGCAAAAGAGAGTGGAGGAGAGAGAGCAAAAGAGAGAGGGAGAAAGAGAAAAAAAGGGGGGGGGGGGAGAGAGAAAGAGCAAAAGAGAGAAAGAGCTAAAGAGAGGGGGGAGAGAGCAAAAGAGAGGGGAGAGAGAGCAAAAGAGAGAGGGGGAGAGAGCAAAAGAGAGAGGGAGAGAGAGAGAGCAAAAGAGAGGTGAGAGCAAAAATAGAGGGAGAGAGAGCACAAAATAGAGGGGGAGAGATCACAAAAGAGAGAAGGGAGAGAGAGAGAGCAAAAGAGGGGGAGAGAAAGCGCAAAATAGAGGGGGGAGAGAGAGCAAAAGAGAGGAGGGAGAGAGAGAGCAAAAGAAAGGTGAGAGAGAGCAAAAGAGAGAAAGGAGAGAGAAAGAGCAAAAGAGAGAAGGGAGAGAGAGAGAGCAAAAGAGAGGGGGAAGAGAGAGCAAAGGAGAGGGGAATGAGAGAGAGAGAGAGAGAGAGAGAGAGAGGGGAGTGAGAGAGATAGCAAAACAGAGGGGGATATAGAGCAAACGATAGAGGGAGAGAGAGCAAGAGAGAGGGAGAGAGAGCAAGAGAGGGGGGAGAGAGAGCAAAAGAGGAGAGAAAGAGTGAGCAAAAGAGAGGGAAGAGTGCAAAAGAGAGGGGGAGAGAGAGAGTAAAAGAGGGGGGGAGAGAGAGCAAAAGAGAGGGAGAGAGAGAGACAGTGCAAAAGAGAGGGAGAGAGAGAGCAAAAAAGAGGAGAGCAAGAGAGCCAGGAGGGAGAGAGAGCAAAAGAGGAGGGGAGAGAGAACAAAAGAGGGGGGAGAGCAAAAGAGGTGGGGAAAGAGAGCAAAAGAGAGGGGGAAAGAGAGCAAAAGAGAGAGGGAAAGAGAGCATAAGAGAGTGGAGAGAGAGAGAGAGAGAGAGTAAAAGAGAGGGGGAAAGAGATAGAGAGCAAAATAGAGGGGGAGAAAAAGAGCAAAACTGAGGGGGGAGAGAGAGAGCAATAGAGAGTGAGAGAGAGAGAGAGCAAAAGAGAGGGGGAGAGAGAGAGAGCAAAAGAGGGGGAGAGAGAGCAAAAGAGAGGTGAGCGAGAGAGCAAAAGAGAGGAGAGACAGAGAGTAAAAGAGAGGGAGGAAAGATATTGAGAGCAAAATAGAGGGGGAGAAAAGGAGCAAAACTGAGGGGGAGAGAAAGAGCAAAAGAGAGTGGGGGAGAGAGAGAGAGGGCAAAAGAGAGGAGAGAAAGAGAGAGAGCAAAAGAGAGTGGGGGAGAGAGAGCAAAAGAGAGTGGGAGAGAGAGCAAATGAGAGGGGGGAAGAGAGAGAAAGAGCAAAAGAGAGGAAGGGAGAGAGCAAAAAGAGAGGGGGGAAGAGAGCAAAAGAGAGGGGAGGGAGAGCAAAAGAGAGGGGTAGAGAGAGCAAAACAGGGGGAGAGAGAGCAAAAAGAGGAGAGACAGAGAGTAAAAGAGAGGGAGGAAAGATATAGAGAGCAAAACAGAGGGGGAGAAAAGGAGCAAAACTGAGGGGGAGAGAGAGAGAGCAAAAAAGAGTGGGGGAGAAAGAGCAAAAGAGAGGAGAGAAAGAGAGAGAGCAAAAGAGAGTGGGGAGAGAGAGCAAAAGAGAGCGGAGAGAGAGCAAATGAGAGGGGGGCAGAGAGAGAAAGAGCAAAAGAGAGGAATGGAGAGAACAAAAAGAGAGGGGGGAAGAGAGCAAAAGAGAGGGGAGGGAGAGCAAAAGAGAGGGGTAGAGAGAGCAAAAGAGAGAGGGAGTGAGAGCAAAAAAGAGGGAGAGAGAGAGAGAGCAAAAGAGGGGGGAGAGAGAACAAAAGAGGGGAAGAGCAAAAGAGGGGGAAAGAGAGTAAAAGAGAGGAGAAAATAGAGCAAAAGAGAGAGGGAAAGAGAGCATAAGAGAGGAGAGAGAGTAAAAGAGAGGGAGGAAAGAGATAGAGCGCAAAAGAGAGGGGGAGAAAAAGAGCAAAACTGAGGGGGAGAGAGAAAGAGCAAAAGAGAGTGGGGGAGAGAGAGCAAAAGAGAGTGGGAGAAAGAGCAAAAGAGAGGGGGAAGAGAGAGAAAGAGCAAAAGAGAGGGGGAGAGAGCAAAAAAGAGGGGGGAAGAGAGCAAAAGATAGGGGGGAGAGAGAGAGAGAGCAAAAGAGGGGGGAGAAAGAGCAAAAGAGAGAGGGAGAGAGAGCAAAAGAGAGGAGGGAGAGCAAAAGAGAGGGGGAGAGAGAGAGCAAAAGAGAAGGGGAGAGAGAGAGAGCAAAAGAGAGGGGGGAGAGAGCAAAAGAGAGGGGAGAGAGAAAGCAAAAGAGAGGGGGAGAGAGAGCGCAAAATAGGGGGAATGAGAGAGCAATAGAAGGGGGAGAGAAAGGCAAAAGAGAGTGAGAGAGTGCAAAAGAGAGGGTGAGAGAGAGAGCAAAAGAGGGGAAAGAGAGCAAAAAAAGAGGAGAGCGGGAGAGCAAAAGAGAGGAGGGAGAGAGAGAGAGAGCAAAAGAGGAGGGGAGAGAGAACAAAAGAGGGGAGAGCAAAAGAGGTGGGGAAAGAGAGCAAAAGAGAGGGGGAAAGAGAACAAAAGAGAGAGGGAAAGAAAGCATAAGAGAAGGGAGAGAGAGAGAGAGAGCAAAAGAGAGGGGGAAAGAGATAGAGAGCAAAATAGAGGGGGGGAGAGAGCAAAACTGAGGGAGAGAGAGAGAGAGCAAAAGAGAGTGGGGGAAAGAAAGCAAAAGAGAGGGGGAGAGAGAGCAAAAGAGGGGGAGAGGAGAGAGAGCAAAAATGAGGAGAGCGCAAGAGCAAAAGAGAGGAGGGAGAGAGAACAAAAGAGGGGGGAGAGAAAAAGAGGGGGGTGAAGAGAGCAAAATAGAGGGGGAAAGAGAGCCAAAGGGAGAGGGAAAGGGAGGGGAGAGAAAGAGTATAAGAGAGGCAGGAAAGAGATAAAGAGCAAAATAGAGGGGGAGAAAAAGAGCAAAATAGAGGGGGAGAAAAAGAGCAAAATGGAGGGGGAGAGAGAGAGCAAAAGAGAGTGGGGGAGAGAGAGCAAAAGAGAGGGGGAGATAGAGAGGGCAAAAGAGAGGGGGAGAGAAAGAGCAAAAAAGAGGAGAGAAAAAGAGCAAAAGAGAGTGGGGGAGAGAGCAAAAGAGAGGGAGAGAGAGAGGGCAAAAGAGAGGAGAGAAAGAGAGAGAGCAAAAGAGAGTGGGGGAGAGAGAACAAAAGAGAGTGGGAGAGAGAGCAAATGAGAGGGGGGAGAGAGAGAAAGAGCAAAAGAGAGGAAGGGAGAGAGCAAAAAGAGAGGGGGAAGAGAGCAAAAGAGAGGGGAGGGAGAGCAAAAGAGAGGGGTAGAGAGAGCAAAAGAGGGGGAGAGAGAGCAAAAAAGAGGAGAGACAGAGAGTAAAAGAGAGGGAGGAAAGATATAGAGAGCAAAATAGAGGGGGAGAAAAGGAGCAAAACTGAGGGGGAGAGAGAGAGCAAAAGAGAGGGGGAGAGAGAGAGGGCAAAAGAGAGGAGAGAAAGAGAGAGAGCAAAAGAGAGTGGGGGAGAGAGAGCAAAAGAGAGCGGGAGAGAGAGCAAATGAGAGGGGGGAAGAGAGAGAAAGAGCAAAAGAGAGGAAGGGAGAGAGCAAAAAAGAGAGGGGGGAAGAGAGCAAAAGAGAGGGGAGGGAAAGCAAAAGAGAGGGGTAGAGAGAGCAAAAGAGAGAGGGAATGAGAGCAAAAAAGAGGAGAGGAAGCAAAAGAGAGGGAGAGAGAGAGAGCAAAAGAGGGGGAGAGAGAACAAAAGAGGGGGAGAGCAAAAGAGGGGGAAAGAGAGTAAAAGAGAGGAGGAAACAGAGCAAAAGAGAGAGGGAAAGAGAGCATAAGAGAGGGGAGAGAGAGAGAGTTAAAGAGAGGGAGGAAAGAGATAGAGAGCAAAATAGAGAGTGAGAAAAAGAGCAAAACTGAGGGGGAGAGAGAGAGAGCAAAAGAGAGTGGGGGAGAGAGAGCAAAAGAGAGGGGGAGAGAGAGGGCAAAAGAGAGGGGGAGAGCGAGCAAAAGAGAGTGGGAGAGAGAGCAAAAGAGAGGGGGGAAGAGAGAGAAAGAGCAAAAGAGAGGGGGGAGAGAGCAAAAAAGAGGGGGGAAGAGAGTAAAAGAGAGGGGGAGAGAGAGAGAGAGAGAGAGAGAGAGAGAGCAAAAGAGGGGGGAGAAAGCGCAAAAGAGAGAAGGAGAGAGAGCAAAAGAGAGGAGGGAGAGCAAAAGAGAGGGGGAGAGAGAGAGCAAAAGAGAGAGGGAGGGAGAGAGCAATAGAGAGGGAGAGATAGAGAGCAAAAGAGAGGGGGAGAGAGAGGGCAAAAGAGAGGGGGAAGAAAGAGCAAAAGAGGGGGAGAGAGAGAGCAAAAAAGAGGAGAGCAAAAGAGCAAAAGAGATGAGAGCGAAAGAGCAAAAGAGAGGAGGGAGAGAGAGAGAGAGAGAGAGAGAGAGAGAGAGAGAGAGAGGGGGGGGGGGGGAAAAGGGGGAGAGAGAACAAAAGAGGGGGGAGAGCAAAAGATGGGGGAAAGAGAGCAAAAGAGAGGGGGGAAAAGAGAGCAAAAGAGAGAGAAAAAGAGAGCATAAGAGAGAGAGAGTAAAAGAGAAGGGGGAAAGAGATAGAGAGCAAAATAGAGGGGGAGAGAAAGGGCAAAACTGAGGGGGAGAGAGAGAGAGCAAAATAGAGGGTGAGAGAAAGAGCAAAACTGAGGGGGAGAGAGAGAGCAAAAGAGAGTGGGGGGAGAAAGCAAAAGAGAGGGGGAGAGAGGGGGGCAACAGAGAGGGAGAGAGAGAGCAAAAGAGAGTGGGGGAGAGAGCAAAAGAGAGAAAGCAAAAGAGAGGGGGAGAGAGAGAGCAAAATAGGGGGGAATGAGAGAGCAATAGAAGGGGGAGAGAAAGGCAAAAGAGAGTGAGAGAGAGAGTGCAAAAGAGAGGGTGAGAGAGAGAGCAAAAGAGGGGAGTGAGAGCAAAAAAAGAGGAGAGCGAGAGTGCAAAAGAGAGGAGGGAGAGAGAGAGAGAGAGAGAGAGCAAAAGAGGAGGGGAGAGAGAACAAAAGAGGGGGAGAGCAAAAGAGGTGGAGAAAGAGAGCAAAAGAGAGGGGGAAAGAGAACAAAAGAGAGAGGGAAAGAGAGCATAAGAGAGGGGAGAGAGAGCAAAACTGAGGGGGAGAAAGAGAGAGCAAAAGAGAGTGGGGGAAAGAAAGCAAAAGAGAGGGGGAGAGAGAGAGCAAAAGAGGGGGAGAGGAGAGAGAGCAAAAAAGAGGAGAGCGCAAGAGCAAAAGAGAGGAGGGAGAGAGAGAGAGCAAAAGAGGGGGGGAGAGAGAACAAAGAGGGGGGAAAGAGAGCCAAAGGGAGAGGGAAAGGGAGGGGAGAGAAAGAGTATAAGAGAGGCAGGAAAGAGATAAAGAGCAAAATAGAGGGGGAGAAAAAGAGCAAAATGGAGGGGGAGAGAGAGAGCAAAAGAGAGTGGGGGAGAGAGAGCAAAAGAGAGGGGGAGAGAAAGAGCAAAAAAGAGGAGAGCAAAAGAGAGGAGGGAGAGAGAGAGAGCAAAAGAGGAGGGAGAGAGAGCAAAAGAGGGGGAGAGAGAACAAAAGAGGGGGAGAGCAAAAGATTGGGGAAAGAGAGCATTAGAGAGGGGAGAGGTAGAGAGTAATAGAGAAGGGGAAAGAGAAAGAGAGCAAAATAGAGCAGGAGAGAAAGAGCAAAACTGAGGGGGAGAGAGAGAGCAAAATAGAGGAGAGAAGGAGCAAAACTGAGGGGGAGAGAGAGAGCAAAAGAGAATGGGGGGAGAGAGAGCAAAAGAGAGGGGGAGAGAGAGAGCGCAACAGAGAGGGAGAGAGAGAGAGCAAAAGAGAGTGTGGGGTAGAGAGCAAAAGAGAGTGGGAGAGAGAGCAAAAGAGAGGGGGAAGAGAGAGAAAGAGCAAAAGAGAGGGGGAGAGAGCAAAAGAGAGGGGAGAGAGAAAGCAAAAGAGAGAGGGAGAGAGAGCAAAAGAGAGGAGAGAGCACAAAAGAGAACAGAGAGAGCAAAAGAGAGGGGGGATAGAGAGCAAAAGAGAGGGAGAGAGAGAGCGCAAAAGAGAGGGGGAGAGAGCACAAAAGAGAGGGGGAGAGAGAGAGAGAGAGAGCAACAGAGGGGGGAAAGAAAGCGCAAAATAGAGGGGGGGAGAGAGAGCAAAAGGGGAGGGGGAGAGAGCAAAATAGAGGAGGGGGAGCAAAAGAGGAGCCCAAGAGTGTCAGGATTTTTCCCTGTTTTGTTTGCCATGTGCTGCTGGCAGCCATTTTACTCACCTCTTTTCCTGACTATGGTGCATTGTGGGGGATGTTGCTCATTTCCTGCACTTCCTTTTATGGCCAGACTGGTGTGCATCATCCGTGTGAGACAGGATGCAGTCTCAGAATTGTGATGTCATCATTTATTATTTAAAGGGCCTCTGTTCAGTATGTTTTGCCTTTGCGTTGTCTCAGACCTGTTTGTGAGAGTTCCTGTGTATTACCTGGCTGCCTGATGTCCTTCTTGGTTACTGATCCCTGGCTTGTTCCTGACTCTGCTGTTTTCCTTGTTCCTGATTCCGGCTTGTCTGACTATTCGCTTTGGCTCCTTACTCGGCTCGTCTGACTACCAGCTCTGATTTTGACTCCTGGCTTGTTATTTGACTTGTGGACTTTTTATTATTTTTTGCTATTAATAAAGGTGTGATTATTTTTGCACATTTTTGTCTCAGTCTGATTCCTGGCACCCTGACAGAGAGAGAACAAAAGCGAGGAGGGCGAGAGCAAAAGAGAGGAGGGCAAGAGAGAGCAAAAGAGAGGAGGGCGAGAGATAGTAAAAGAGAGGAGAAAGAGAGCAAAAGAAAGGAGGGAGAGAGCAAAAGAGAAGGGAATGAGAGAGAGAGCAAAACAGAGGAGGAGAGAGAGCAAAAGAGAAGGGAATGAGAAAGAGAGCAAAACAGAGGGGAGAGAGAGCAAAAGAGGGGGTAAAAGAGAGCAAAATAGAGGGGGAGAGATAGAGAGCAAAAGAGAGAAAAAGAGGGGCAGCAAAAGAGGAGGGCAAGAGAGAGCAAAAGAGAGGAGGGCGAGAGCAAAAGAGAGGAGGGCAATAGAGAGCAAAAGAGAGGAGGGTGAGAGAGAGAGAGCAAAAGAGAGGAGGGCGAGAGAGAGCAAAAGAGAGGAGGGCGAGAGAGAGAGCAAAAGAGAGGTGTCAGCCATAAAGAATCAGTCCAGGATTTAACCCAACTGCTAGCGTGATAAGAAAAACACACACTAGCACACTGAGAGGAAACCAGGACGTGACCCACTCAGGAAGAAATAAAGACAAAGTTATGTAGGATTCAGATTACTCACAGTTGTTGCAGGGTCTCTGGAAAGTCTCTTGGGAGTATGAACAGAGAACTGAGTTGATACTCAGAAAAATGCAGATAATGTCCCTTTAAGCAGGTTTGTAGGATTAGGCAGCAGAGGGTCAAAACAAGCAATGGTCAATGTCCCTTTAAGCAGGTTTGTAGGATTAGGCAGCAGAGTGGTCAAAACAAGCAATAGTCAATGTCCCTTTAAGCAGGTTTGTAGGATTAGGCAGCAGAGTGGTCAAAACAAGCAATGGTCAATGTCCCTTTAAGCAGGTTTGTAGGATTAGGCAGCAGAGTGGTCAAAACAAGCAATGATCAATGTCCCTTTAAGCAGGGTTGCAGGATTAGGCAGCAGTGTGGTCAAAACAAGCAAGGGGTCAATATCCAGCAGACAGGTTTAGGAATCAGGCAATAGAGTAGTCAGACAAGCAAGGGGTCAATATCTAGCAGACAGGTTTAGAAATAGCAGGTACTCACAGAGCCAGAATCAGGAACAAAGACTGACAAACGGGCCCCGAGGAAAAACTCCCACTGGGATTTAAAGCCAGAGATGAGAGGAGGTCGTGATGATGAAGGGAGGCGTGTCCAGAAGCACCAACCCTCAAGGACCCCTACGGGGGACAGGACCAGGTCTGGTAGGGTGTGCTTTGTGGAAGGCCTTAATTAAAGCAGGAGCGTGAACTTGTTGGGCAGGTTCCAAAGACTGTTCCATGACTGGATAACCCTTCCAATGGATGAGATAATACAGAATCTTGCCACAAAGTTTAGAATTTCAAATTCAGGTTGTCCATGAATAAGAAGGGGTGGAGGTTTGGATAAAGACTTGGAATACCTATTAGAAACCACAGGTTTCAGAAGAGAAACATGGAAAACAGGATGAGCTTTGAGAGTTTTAGGAAGAGCAATTCGGTAAGCGGTAGAGCAAACTTGACCCAGAATTTGGAAAGGACCCACATAGCATGGTCCTAATTTAGTAGAAGGTTGTTTGAGACGAAGATGATGTGTAGAAATCCAAACCTTATCCCCAGGACGGTATTTGGGGGCATTCTTCCGTCGGAGATATGCAAAGAACTTATATCGGTTGGAAGCTTTGGAGAGGAGAAGGCAAATTTTTCACCAATGACGAGTTAGCTTACGAGCAGAAAGATCAGCAGTTGGATTTTCAGTGGAAGAAGTAAACAGAGGAAATGTTCTGGGTTGGAATCCATAGGCTGCTCAAACGGAAGAAGTCTGCAGAGAAGAGTTGCAGTGGGCGTTATGAGCCAATTCTGCAAGCGGAAGGAAATGAGTCCAATTGGAGTGGTGGTGGTCCACATAGTGTCTAAGATAAGTCTCCAAGCATTGGTTTACACTTTCGGGTTTGACCATTATACTGTGGGTGATGTGAAGTAGACAAAGAGACAGTAGTTCCAAAATGTTTGCAGAGTTATTGTTACGACCCGGTAAGAGCAACCTGCTAAGGCTAATGTAAACAGATAATGTGCACTTGTTTAAGCAGCAAAGCCTTTTTAGAGTTAATAGCTTAAGGTACTATAGGAAACAACTTTCTTAAAAGGTGATGTTTTGTGTCACTGGAGTAACCAACTTTAATGGGTTAAGGTTACCTCTGTGACTTAATATAGCCTTACAAGATCAGAGTGCACTACAACTTATATACAATCTGACAGTGAGAAGGCAAGCGTCCCTGTATCTCTGATGATTTCACTAGCAAGGATTAGTCTGCAATCAGCATCAGGTTTCAGGATTTGTACAGGAGCAGTAGCTGTTCTCAGGCTGTAAGTCCGTTTCCTGAGCATGCTGGTGTGAGTAGAGATTCCTTGTTACTGATAGCAGGATGGTAGAACAAACCTTGCAGCAGGACAGCGTGTCAGTGTTTTCTCTGGGTGAGAGAGAAAGAGAGAGAGCATGGTCCGTCCATAGCTGATGACGTCAGCAAGGCAAGCTGACAGCCTGAAAGACACAGGCAGAGAGCTCCGTAGTAGAAGTTACAGGATCCACAAGTGCAGACAGGTATCAGGTTGCAGAGTGGTGAGCTGAAAGCAAATGAACTTCATTAAGCCAGCAAGGAAGTTTGTTGTGGGCGGCCTTAAGTAGGGAGATTGGAAAATAATTAAAGGGACAGTACAAGCCAACACAAAAGTGTCTAAAACCCTTACAGTGATCTCCAAAACCGGGAAACAAACTGTACACCTCTTTCCGAGACAATAGCAAGAGGAAACCCATGTAATCTCACAATATGTTGAAGGAAAGTTCAGAAAGGGTTTTGGCAGAGGGCAAGCCAGACAATGGAACGAAATGAGCTGTCACCTGTCGACTATAACCCAAATAGTATTGTTTCCAGCTGAAAGAGGGAGGTCGGTAATAAAATCCATGGACAAATGGGTCCAAGGTTGGTGAGGAATGGGCAGAGGTTGAAGCAGGCCAGAAGGAAGTTGACGAAGTGTCTTGTTGGCAGCACATTGCGTGCATACAGAAACATAATCTTTGACATCTTGAGTGAGAGTAGGCCACCAGACATGTTGTTTGAGATTCCGAGAAGTGTTGCTGATACCAGGATGTCCAGAGAGGGGACTATCATGAGCCCAATGTTACATTTTGGAGCGGAGACGTTCAGGGACAGAAAGTAAACCATCAGGTTTGCAAGAAGTAGGAAGATCCTGTTGAGCAGTCTGTAAGTCTCGTAACCAGGAAGCTGATAACTGGGCTATGAATTTATGTGGTTGAAGAATAGTGCCAGACTCAGGAGTAATGGAAGTTTGGAATTGTGTGGAAAAGGCGTCAGCCTTAATATTCCTATAACCGGGTATATAGGAAAGAATGTAATGAAAACGTGAGAAGAATAAAGACCAACAAGCTTGCTGGGAATTCAGACGTTTGGCGGAGTATAGGTGCAGAAGAAAAGGCTTCTTTAAGAGAATCAAAAGCCTTAATAGCCTCTGGATACCATTCTTTACAATTTTTTCCATTTCTAGTCAGGGAAGTAAGGGGTGTAGTAATGGTTGCAAAACCTTTGATGAACTTTCTATAATAACTGGCAAAGCCCAGGAAACATTGCAGAGCTTTAAGAGAATCAGGTCTTGGCCATTCCAAAATGGCTGAGAGTTTGGTTGGATCCATTTTGAAACCAGATTTGGATATTACATATCCCAGGAAGGGAATGGATTTCTGAAGAAAGGAACATTTTTCCAGTTTAGCAAACAGATGGTTGTCTCTCAGATGTTTAAGTACTTTCCTGACGTAGGACACATGATCTTGATAGTTTTGCGAAAAGATTAGGATATCGTCAAGGTATATGATGACAAAGATATTCAAATAATCCCGAAAGATCTCATTCACAAAGTGTTGAAGAACCGCAGGGACATTGCAGAGCCCAAATGGCATGAGCAGATACTCGTAATGCCCAAATCGGGTGTTAAAGGCCGTTTTCCATTCATCTCCCTTGCGTATACGGATAAGATTGTATGCACCACGAAGATTCAATTTGGTAAATATTGTGGATTCTTAAAGATAAGTGAACAATTCAGGAATTATGGGTAAAGGTTAGCTGTTCATGATGGTGATTTGATTTAAACCTCTGAAATCAATACAGGGTCGCAGATCTCCATCCTTTTTCCCACAAAAAAGAACCCAGCCCCTACAGGTGAAGAGGAGGGTCTAATAAAGCCTCTAGCCAAATTATCCTGAATATACTCCTCCAGAGCTATATTCTCAGGTCTTGAAAGTGGGTAAGTCTTGCCACACGGTAAAGTAGCTCCAGGAGGAGATCAATGGGGCAATCAAAAGGACGGTGAGGAGGAAGGCGTTCTGCCTCTTTTTGGAAAAAACATCAACAAAGTCTTGATAAGACGTGGGTAAGGAGCCTGAGATGTCGGAAGCAAGAGCAATGGTGAGCGGAACTTTAGCGGGTACTTGAAGACAATTAGTCAGACATGATGGACCTCAGGAAGTGAGTTTGCCTTGTGCCCAAGAAAATACAGGGTTGTGCAACTGGAGCCAGGGGAGACCCAAAATTATGGGAAATTGAGGAGTCGAAATGATGTCAAAACAGATTGTTTCAGAATGGAGAATTCCGACAGTAAAGAGTAGCGGTTTAGTAGCATACTGGATAAGTCCGGAACCCAAAGAATCACCACTAACAGTAGAGACTGTAACCGAGTGCCCTTTGCAACGTAAAGGTATTCTGTGAGTGGATACAAACGTGGAGTCTGTGAACACCCCACCAGCACCCGAATCAATAAGACGTTGAGTATGAACTTTATGATCTCCTAGATGAAGAGTTACTGGAACAAAGAGCTTGTTATTGAGGGAAGGAAATCCTATTTGGCTTAACTCAGTACCCCGGTCAGGAGTTAAGCCCTGGCTTTTACTGGTCTGGTGGGACAATCCCTTAATAAGTGTCCCTTAAGGCCACAGTATAAACACTGGCCAAGAGAGCGTCTTCTCAGGCGTTCGGTTTCTGTTGATCTTATGGTGCCTACTTCCATAGGTTCTGTCTGGTCAGTAGAAGGAGAAGCAGGAGTCACCGGGTTAGAGAAGCAAGGAGCCAGACAAAAAGATGAACGAGTTGAAGACTTCTGAGTTCTCTCTCTTTCTTGTTGGTGTTTGCGGTATCTGGAATCAAGTCTGATACAAAGATTAATCAAGCCTTCTAGGGATTCTGGGAGTTCCCGATACACCAACTCATCTTTGAGACGTTCAGAAAGTCCCTTTACGAAAAACTGCTCTAAGAGCTCCCTGATTCCAAGAGGTCTCAGATGCTAGAGTGCGGAACTCAATAGCATATTGAGCCACAGGTTGGTTTCCCTGACGTAGGTCTAAAAGGAAAGCTTCAGCAGCGGTAGACCTTCCAGGTTTATCAAAGACATTTGAAAACACAGACAGAAGTGAATCCACATCCTAAAGTATAGAATCATTCTTTTCCAGTAAAGGTGATACCCAGGTCAAGGCTCTTCCTTTCATCAAAGATATAAGGAATGTAATCCGAGAAGAGGGAGTAGCGAAGAGGACAGGTCTGTTGCAAAAATGAAGGCGGCATTGATTTAAAAAAAACCTACACTCTTCGGGATTTCCATAATATTTGTCCAGAAGAGGCATCCTATGGCTGAGTTGCCCTTGTGACTGGTTTGTAGAAACTGAAGGAGAGAGTGAACCCAAAGAGGTAGGATTGGAAGGTATAGGGGCAACCAGGCTTTGTAATAATGCTGTTATCTGATCTAGTTTGGAGTCCAGGGATTGCAAATGTGTAGCATGAGATCCAAGTAACTGTTCCTGGTGGGCCACGGCCATGGATAATTCAGTGGGGTCCATTTCTGGCCCATTTGTACTGTCAGCCATAAAGAATCAGTCCAGGATTTAACCCAACTGCTAGCGTGATAAGAAAAACACACGCTAGCACACTAAGAGGAAACCAGGATGTGACCCACTCAGGAAGAAATAAAGACAAAGTTATGTAGGATTCAGATTACTCACAGTTGTTGCAGGGTCTCTGGAAAGTCTCTTGGGAGTATGAACAGAGAACTGAGTTGATACTTAGAAAAATGCAGACAATGTCCCTTTAAGTAGGTTTTTTAGGATTAGACAGCAGAGTGGTCAGACAAGCAATGGTCAACGTCCCTTTAAGCAGGTTAGTAGTATTAGGCAGCAGAGTGGTCAAACAAGCAATGATCAATGTCCCTTTAAGCAGGTTTATAGGATTAAGCAGCAGAGTGGTCAAAACAAGCAATGGTCAATATCCCTTTAAGCAGGTTTGTAGGATTAGGCAGCAGAGTGGTCAAAACAAGCATTGGTCAATGTCCCTTTAAGCAGGTTTGTAGGATTAGGCAGCAGAGTGGTCAAAACAAGCAATGGTCAATGTCCCTTTAAGCAGATTTGCAGGATTAGGTAGCAGAGAGGTCAAAACAAGCAAGGGGTCAATATCCAGCAGACAGGTTTAGGAATCAGGCAATAGAGTAGTCAGGCAAGCAAGGGGTCAATATCCAGCAGACAGGTTTAGAAATAGCAGGTACTCACAGAGCAACAATCAGGACTGAAAACTGACAAACGGGCCACGAGGAAAAACTCCCGCTGGCATTTAAAGCCAGAGACGAGAGGAGGGCAACGTGACATGGCCAGAGCACAGAGGAGATCTGGGAGCTGCAGCGACACGGTGATGAACAGATCGTGACAAGAGGAGGGAGAGATCAAAAGAAAGGAGGGAGAGAGCAAAAGAGAGGAGAGTGAGAGAGCAAAAGAGAGGAGGAAAAGAGAGAGAGCGCAAAATAGGGAGGAGAGAGAGAGAGCAAAAGAGAGGTGGAAAGAGAGAGCAAAAGAGAGGGGGGAGAGAGAGAGAGAGAGAGAGAGAGAGAGAGCAAAAGAGAAGGGAATGAGAGAGAGAGCAAAACAGAGGGGAGAGAGAGCAAAAGAAAAGCGAATGAGAGAGATAGAGAGTAAAAGAGAGGAAGGAGAGAGAGCAAAACAGAGGGGGAGAGAGAGCAAAAGAGAGTGGGGGAGAGAGAGCAAAATAGATGGGGAGAGAGAGAGAGCACAAAAGAGAGGGGGAGAGAGGGGGAGAGAGAGAGCAAAAAAGAGGAGAGCGAGAGAGTAAAAGAGAGGAGGGAGAGAGAGAGCAAAAGAGGGGGGAGAGAGAACAAAAGAGGGGGAAGAGCAAAAGAGGGGGGAAGAGAGCAAAAGAGAGGGGGAAAGAGAGCAAAAGAGAGGGGAAAGAGAGCATAATAGAGGGAGAGAGAGAGAGAGAGAGAGAGTAAAAGAGAGGGAGGAAAGAGATAGAGAGCAAAATAGAGGGGGAGAAAAAGAGCAAAACTGAGAGGGAGGGAGAGAGCAAAATAGAGTGGGGGAGATAGAGCAAAAGAGAGGGGGAGAGAGAGAGAGGGCAAAAGGGAGGGGGAGAGAGAGAACAAAAGAGAGTGGGGGAGAGAGAGCAAAAGAGAGTGGGAGAGAGAGCAAAGAGAGGGGAAAAAGAGAGCGCAAAAGAGAGGGGGGAGAGAGAGAGCAAAAGAGGGAGGAGAGAGAGAGCAAAAGAGGGGGAAGAGAGAGCAAAAGAGGGGGGAGAGAGCAAAAGAGGGGGGAGAGAGAGAGCAAAAGAGGGGGAGAGAGAGCGAAAAAGAGTAGAGAGAGAGAGCAAAAGGGAGGTGGGAGAGAGAGAGCACAAAA